>NW_024499573.1:12588366-12629036 GCF_017590055.1 Onychostruthus taczanowskii
CCTCCCTCCCTCCCTCCCTCCTTCCCTCCTCTCTTCTTCTCTTTCGTTCTTTCTTTTCTCCCTCTCTCTCTTTTTTTTTTCTTTTCCTTTTTCTTCCCAGATTTGATTTGTGTGTATTTCATTTCTCTCAGCCGGTGTGACACTTCGCTCCGGGCGGTCCCGGGGCTCAGAGGAGCCTGCGGGAGGTGCCCGTCCCACGGCCGTGTAGGCATACCAGCAGAGCCCTCTCGTGGAGACGCCATGAGGAGCAGCAGCACGTGGGGGTTTTCCTAACCACGCAGCTCACATAGTTTTCCTAAAAGAGCTAAACAAAATTCAGAAAATGCCCACTCTTCGTTTGACAGGTCTACAGTTGGCATTTGGTGGCGTAACCAAACTGCCTGGGGCGGGGTGGGGGGGGGTGGGTGCTGGCTTAGCCAATACTTGCTATCCTGGCTAGAACTTGTATGCTTTTGGCCTGAGGTACTCAATTTAAGCTGATGTAAGTAGTGCTAAATACTGCTACCATAGGTGTGTGAACAAATCATGTCCTCTCTTTCACGTCCTTATGCCAGAAAAATTGCTGATGTGAGTGGGAACGGGCTGATGGAGGCGTGCTTTCATTGGCAAAGGTAACTTCACTAAGCTGTGGTGGTGGGTCTGGCTCAACAAGGGAAAACATCTTTCTTGAGGCGGTGCCTGTGCTTCCCTCAGCTCTGATGTATGGATACTGCGTAAGCAACAAAGAAGGAAAATTAAGGTACTCAGTTGCTCAGACTGTCTGTGAAGTCCTAAATTAAATCTGTAACATTGGCATTAAGTCATGAAGGTCTTTGCCAGTCCATTTTTGCAGCAGCCTCAGTACTTTGTAAGCTCTCAATTGCTGGAATAAAAATACATCTCCCATGAAAAATAACCATGGTGATGGAAGGACAGGTATGAATATATAACTGGTTTTACAATAGAATTTCTGCTGCACAGCAGGAAATCCTGAAGTGTGGTCTTAAACTTAGACTGTAATCCTCTGTTGTTTTATTATTTGCTGCCTCTCAAGATAAAATAGCACTAATTAGATTATTGACATTTGCATTTATCACTGATTATATTTTAATACCACTTACTTTGTTCTTCATCTCACTTGGTTTAATTATGAGTTCAAGGATTTGATGAAAAGTCAATAGCTACTTTCATCAGGACCCCCCTGGTCCTTCTTAGGATGATTTTTCCCCAGTATTCCTGTGGAAGTTGCCAAAGCTTGCTCTCTGAACACTGCTGGATCACTTCTGTTATATTAAAGGTTTAGTTCTTATGAGTTTTGAAAACACTGAAGAAACACAGGAAAATAACCTTCCACCTCAGAAGGGAAATGTGCTATAGGACAGTGAACTTCATGATTTCTGTCCCTTTATTTGCTGCCATTCTTTCAGCAGGACTTAGTCCTCACGATGAATGACTCCTATGCTAACCTATAAAACTGCCTGGCACGCTGTACTTTCATATCCTCTCTCTTAACATATTACTTCCTGATGTCCCCTTTACTTTTGTGAGGCTACTGGCAAAGCAGCCCAAAGAGGCCATATGGCAGTTAAGCCTTCTCAGTCACCAGGGAATGGGATCCCATTAAAACTGTATTTAGCTGGCATTAGTCCAGCCTGGTGAGCCGTGACAGCCGTGTTTCTGTGATGGTCAAGGCAGCAGAATCAGATGTGTGGCTTACAGAGGGTCTGTAGCTTGTACTGCACTTGCAACTGCATGTTGGTTTCTGAGACCAGAAATCCGTGTGAGAAAAGAAGAAAGAGGCAGAAACTGAGGCAGCAAATCTATTAACTGCTTATATAACCTCAAGAGGTTGTAACAGGGAAACAAAAGGAAAGTTAAGCAAGGAAACAGAAAATGTGAGTAACTTCTAAAAGGGCTCAGTGATAGCTTATGTTTTATGTCACGAGTCATAGATTTTTCCTGGCTCCTACATAGTCAGAGTTTCAGATCATCATTGATTCTGTAGGACCAGGGATCCTGAGTGAGAGAAGACAAAGGGTCTGAAGACTGCAGGCAAAAACAGTCATAATCCTGTGCATGCCTACTTGTAGCATGCCTTGAGAGCAGAGAAAATTCATGTTTAACTTTATTGCTCCCCAGAGGTTCTGGCTCATGCTGCGCATGCTACCTTACCCATGCTTGTGTTGTTTATCACTTGTCTAACATTCCTGGTCCTAAAAGCACCTAATGTGCATGCTGCTATCACTTCCTTAGTCCACAAAGTTCGTGGATACCAGGGATATCTGCCAAAGGGTTTATGTCAGCTATCTCTGTCTTACTGAGGTTTTGCCTCTATGACCATGCTTTCTTGGGGTTTTTCTTTAGTTGGTTGGGTTTGGTTTGGTTTAGTTTGGTTTGGTTTGGTTTTGGGGTTTTTTTGGGATTTTTGAGTCCGGGGGGAAACATGGTACAAGACAGGTGCACATGGTAAATTCGGCTCAGAGTAAACTGTTGAGCAAACCTAGAGGACATCCCCTTGAGTGACCTGCCTTTGTGAATCTGAAGTCTTTCCTGGAGAGCTGCTTAAATTACAAACCAGAAAAAGCACAGAAGGGAAAGAGGGTGCTAAAAAGGTGATTAATTTGTGAGACATCTGGGATTGCTAACTGTATGGGCATCCTTTATCCTTTCCCTTTGTTACTGCATCACTCCAAATGTACCTCTCATCCTCCAATTTTCTCCCTGATCCCACTGGATGGCTGCATGTTTCATCTTCATCTGGGCTTAAAATCAGGACACTGTCTAATTCCCCAAGTAAAACAGGGAGATGTGGGAGTAATCTCCAGCTCCCTTGTCAGAGGTTTTTCACCTAGATTCCAAGTTTTTCAGAATGCTCTCCTTTGGGTCTTTGGGCTGTACAGATTTATGTAGCCTTTTCCAGGGTAGGGAAGCATATTCATATTTCTGAAGATTCCTAATCCTACAAACACTAACCCTGTCCCCACCTCACTCTGTGGAAGAAGACTGCATTTTGGAGCAGACTCATTCAGATGCCCCTGAGAAGCATGGCAGCAGGTCCTAGCCTAAGGGAGTTCTTAGGGAAATTCCGGTCCCTTCACAGAAGCACAGCCACATTTCTCTGCCGTCAGAGAAACAAATAAGTGCATGAGGAAAAAGCTAACATAGATTTTTACCTGAAATTGCCAGTAACATACTTGTCTCTGGAACAGATGAGAGGTGCTTAATAGACTGAGTGAAACACAGCTGCTGAAAACCTCTGAAAGGTCCATGCCTTTCTGGATCACTGGCCAGTGGCAATGTGAGATATCGTAGAGCATCTCAATTAGGTTTTGATTTTTATTGGAGTGGGCATCTGATAGGAAACTAATGGAGTTTGTCATCTTCCTACTCCCAGGGCAGCAAGCATAAGGGAGTCCCTCATGTAAATTGGTTTTATTAATTTATTTTATTTGCTTGCAGACTTACACAGCTCTCTGACAAAAATCAGGATCCTTTTAGCTCTTGCATCTGCATTCTGGGCTGAGATCAAGGACTTTTTTCAATGTGATTTTAGGGTGAAGTAACAAAGAGTAAAAGAAAATATAAGCAGACAAACAGAAAAAAGAAAGAAAAGATCCATAGATAAAGATACCTGTAATTGTAGCACAGTCATTTTAGCCATGTGGATGCCCCAGCATTAGCTCTGCCGGCATAGGGAGCTAGAGATGAAGACAAATAAGGAGCTGGAATGTCATAGGTGGTGAGCATGGAACACTGAGGTGACACTTGTGCAGCAGTCATGGACCATCAGAAGGAGGAGAAATGAAAGGAAACATCCCAGTTACCTTTGTTTGGCAGATAAGTGCAATGTTAATCTAGCAATTGCTTTGTGTGTCCTGGTAAGGCTGTTTCAGGCTCCTGCAGCCTGTTCAAGCCTTGTGAATATAGGCAGCCTGATCCTGTACATCCTGTATAATGCAGGAGTGCTATGTCACCCCCAAGTACAACTTAGTATATTTCCTGAAAGCTCAGTGTTTTATTCACTTGGTTTTACTGCTAACTTAGAACATTAAATACCACAAGTTCACATGCCATTCTGTAATGGCCTGATGTCTACAGGAGTGTCCACTAGCAAAATTAACACTCAATAACAGTATTAATAAGATGTTTAAATTCTTGCAAATTTGAGCAAAAACAAAAAGAGGAATAATTGTCTTGCTTTAAACAGTATGTCTTAAAATCAATTAATTTTTAGGCCTACAGGTAAAATTTCTTCACAGAAGTCCAAGGAGGTCACGGAGACACATAGGGAAGGTTGCTATTATGCTACACTTTATTACTTAGGAACAAGGTACCATCTAGTCCTTCATACCATGTCTAGCTAATTTTTTTTTCCTAAAGGCTAATTAACCTTTTAAAGCCCAAAGTGCACCTCTTGCCTTAAGCATGACATTAAGCTCAGGTGTAATAATAGATGACTCATTTAATTATCATGGTAATTGCTATAATTTTTATAATGCACCATGTTTAAAGGTCTAACTCGCTAAGAACTATAGTTTAATAAACAGTCCAATTCCACTATAGGCAACACTCTTAATGATGCCTGTAATTCACACTACTGCTTTTGCTTTCTTGAATTGCCAGATCTGAAGTATTTAAGCATATGTCCAGTCCTGAATGGTAACCTAAAGCAATTTATTGCAATTTCACATCCAGTCATTTCCAAAAATAAAATAAAATTATAATGTGTTCTGAATTATAATTTTTACCTGAAAATCTCCTGCATCCAAATTCTTTGGGACAAGTAATCAAAATTGGTGGTTCACTTATTCTTGTGAATGTGCCCATTAAATTCTAGTGAAAAATCTTCCTAGAGATGCACATAACTTTGAGAGCTGACAAGCAGTGTTGACTTTCCCAACATATTCATAATTACCAAGGGCTAATTTTTCATATTAACAGGAGTTAATTCACAGCCAGGTGAATTGCCTATGTTATGAATTTCCTATGTACATGTAGGGGTACAGTTGAGTGTTAAGTGAGAAGAGGAGACAAGTAAGCAATATCAAAAAGCCATCTCCTCATCCTCTAACACTGAGCAGTGCTGGGGCACTGTAACACCCTTTCTTTCTCAGTTTTATCTGCTCTTGCCAGGACTAACAGATGAAGGTACACAACCTATCGAAAAGCCATTAAGGACATCTTTCAGGAGAGGGACAAATTCTGTTTCACTCCAATCTGTGAGCCAGATGACGTGATTTATTTGTATTAATCTTGATTTTTAATAGTAAGAACACTGTGGCCCTTAATATGTAGAACAGTAATATTATTCTGTACCTTTTAATATCTATGAAGCCTCAACTGCTCTTCACCATTTAGCACACTGCCAATAAGACAGTTAATTAACCTAATTAATTGGGTGAATATTTCATGTTTGGGTGCACTTCTACTGCAGTGCAGAGTGGGAGGGGTGCTTCCTGGGTGAGAGCCCAGGGGAGTCAAAGCTGAATAGTGTGTTCAAGGCTCCCAGACACCAGAAGTGTAAAATGAGCTGGATGTTCCACAGTCACCACCAAAATTATCCTTTCTGCACACTGGTAATGTGCTCTTCAAAGATCTTTCTTTCTTCCCAAACCGCTTTTTCTCTCTTTGCAGTGCTGGAAGAAAATAAATATACGGGGTCCCTTATAAGATTATAAATGTTAGGAGCATACTATGCAACCTCTTAATTAGTTCCATTTCCCCAATGTGCACTCAATAATCCATTTAACCTGGATGCTATTAGAGGCTTTTGCTACCCATCTTGCTTCTGCTGCAGCCTTTTTCAGACAAGTGACTTCACTATCATAGGTAGACACCTGGTGCCCATCAGAGCTGCTCTATCACTCCCCTCCTCAGCTGGACAGGAGAGAAAAAAAAAAAAAAAAAGAAAGTCTTGTGGTTTGAGTTAACGTCAGGGAAGATCACTCACCAATTACTATCACAGGCAAAACAGACTCAACTTGAGGAAAATATTTGAATTTATTGCAAATCAAATCAAAACAGGGTAATGAGAAAACCCCCAAATTTCAGCATATCTTCCCCCCACCTTTCCCTTCTTCCTGGGCTCAACCTGACCCCCCAGTTCTCTACCTCCTCCCCACAGTGATGCAGAGGGATAGGGGGTGGGGGTTATGAATTGTGTCCTGTTCATCATGCGTTGTCTCTGCTACTCCTTCTCCGTCAGGAGGACTCCTCATGCTTCCCCTGCTCCAGCATGGGGTCTCACACAGGAGACAGTCCTCCATGAACATGAGTCCTTCCCACGGGCTTCAGTTCTTCATGACCTGCTCCAGCTTGGCTTTCCCTCAGGTCACAGACTCCTTTGGGCACCCACCTGCTCTGGCATTGTGTTCCAGTGGGCTGCAGGTGGATCTCTGCTCCCCTATGGATGCAGGTGGATCTCTGCTCCCCCATGGATCCCCAGGGGCTGCAGGTGGATCTCTGCACCCCCATGGATCCCCACGGGCTGCACGTGGATCTCTGCGCCCCCATGGATCCCCAGGGGCTGCAGGTGGATCTCTGCACCCCCATGGATCCCCAGGGGCTGCAGGTGGATCTCTGCTCCCCCATGGATCCCCAGGGGCTGCAGGGCACAGCTGCCTCCCATGGCCTGCACCACGGGCTGCAGGGGAATCCCAGCTCTGGGGCCTGGAGCTCCTCCTCCCCTCCTTCTTCCCTGACCTTGGTACTGCAGAGCTGTTTCTCTGCATGGTTTCACTTGTCTCTTCACTGCTGCTACTACACAGCAGATTTTCCATTTCTTATATCTCTTATCCCACCATCACTGATGGGCTCGGCCTTGCCAGAGGCAGATCCATCCTGCAGCTGGCTGGAATTGACTCTGCTGGACATGGGGAAATCTTCTGGCAGCTTCTCACAGAAGCCATCCCTGTACCCTCCCCACTACCTAAATCTTGTCACACAAACCCAATGCAATGGTACTTCATATTAAAAACAGACTGTGAGAGAGGTTCTAACCTTTGTGTCTTTGAACACTAAGCCCAAAATCTGGCCCCAGACCTGGTCTTGGACTGAAACTTATTCCCAAACAGGTATAAATGGCCTAGACATTATTTGAACACCATGGTTTGCCAGATTTCTAAAATTTGTCTTTCTCATAGCCCTAACCAAGGGAGTGGGCTGAGCTTTAGCCCAAGACCCACAGATGTGTTAGAAAGTGTAAAGTTGGGAGAGGCATATGTGAGCCTTTCTTATGTGCTTCGTATATTATTGAATCTGATGTGTTAATGGATTTTTTTTCTGTTTAAAGTTGCATATTTATGTGTCTGCACAGTTCTGACTTTTCTCCGTACTGTTCTTATTTGCCAAATTTGTTGTCAGCAAATTGCATTAACAAAGTGTTATTTTGCTGCCCAGATTATTAATGAAAACATTAAGAACTCACTGCCAATGATTATCTTTAGAAGCCTAAAGACAAAAAACTCAACAACTCATTCTTCAGCATGACTCACAGTGTTCCAAACAGTTAGATCAGTTTCTACTCACCTTAATTAAATAACCTTAATCTTAAAATCATTAACCCCTTTGTTTCCTTCCTAATTATGATTGTTTCCATGTCCATACCCTCATCTCCAATGACTACATTATCTTTGTCCCTAGGAAGAGAGGAAAACAAGGTACATTGTGATTCATTGCAACATAGCAATACAATGTTATTAGTTTTTAAATATAAGGTTGATCCAAAACGGGTTGGCCAGAGTTGCTGTGGACTCTTCATCCTTGGAGATGCTCAAAAATCAACAAGACGTGGCTCTGAGCAATTTGTTCTGATTAGATTTGCTTTGAGTTAATAGAGCAGGGCATGAATTGTGGACAATGACCTCTGGAAGTGCATTTCAAATGCAAATATTTAATGATTTTCTTTTTTATCACATGATCCTTAGTGAAATCAGAGGCTAATGCATCTTAATTGTTTTTTATTTCAATTCTGTTCTCCCATCACAGTTGTACTTCCTGTTCTCCTTCATGTATAAGATTGAAGTTCTTGTACTGTATTTGAAGCATGGTTTTGCTTTCTTATTTTTAAATAGTGTAGAAACACAAGTACAGTTACATGGGCATTGTGTGTTCATAAGACAGTACTGTGTTACTAAATAAGTTACAGCAAAATACTGATTCATGAGGTCAGAACCTGAACCAGAAAACTGAGAAAGACAGTAGTTAAAATAATGCACAGAAAGGTAAGGTTTAAAATAAAAGAGTATAGCAATAAATAATCCTTCCATGTCATAGAAATCAAACTTCTCTGGCAAATCAGATTTATATCTATATGTGAGTCTCACTCTTTGCACAAATATATGCAGAAATTCTTAAAAGATAATACAGTGCTTCTGTGAAAGAAAAGGTCAAGAGAGATGAAGGAAATCAGTCATACAAGATATTGCACTTATTAAATCCTGAAGCTTTTTCCCAGAAGTTTTGACTGTCTATGATTCTGCAGGAGGAACAGAAATAAAGCTCGTGAAAATATGACTAATCATATGTCCTTGTATTTTTTCTTGTTATCAGAAGTACAGAAAGAATTTAGGAGTTTTTAGGTAGTCTGATAACAAAAAATGGCAATTATTTCTTTTAACATCCTGTAAAAAATCCCAGCAGGCTGTTGGGTTCTCAGAATTGGTGCTGAATAGCTGAACTTGGCTTTGTCTTGTCAATAATTTACTTTAATTTGTTGTCCATCAAAGTCTTCCTCTGACTGTTCCCCTTTGTAGCAAAATTATGCCTTGGGAGATTTTGCCATAATCTCACTGAGCCAAATACTGCTACTCTGCTGCTATTTAGAAAATTGACAGCTCAACATCATTGCAACCATCACAAATCATGTAAGACTATGACAATACTGAGGATACAATACAGATGTTCAGCTAATTTTAAATTACCTGCAAACATTTAAAGAATTGGGCCAAAATATTTTTCTTGCACAAAATATCCTTCCAAGTAATCATGCTTATTTAAAACATGGGCATATGTTTACAGAGAAATCAAATTTTTCTTGTCACATCTTACTTAGTCTGAACTTTAACCATGAACATTTTCACAGCTCCAGGGAGAATTCTCCTCAAGCTCCATGACAAATTGAAAATACTTGCTAGCAGTTTCATCCTTCTATAGCCTCTTAGTCATAGGAATTCTCTTTTAACTTTATTCTTCAGCTTGATGTATGTCCAGAAAATTCTTTCACAACCATCTTCCAGTCAAAATCTCATATCCTTTCAAATTCTTCTAAAAAATCTGTGATGTCACAGAAATGTACTAGATTACCTCAGAAAGAATCTCAAACTATCATGGTCAGATACAGACATGTCTGACTCCGTTATGGAACTATAGAAATGCCATCTCTCTTATCATCTTTTGCTTCTGAATGTATTTTTTTCCCATCAATCAGAGGTATTAGTTCATGGTCTAGCCCTTGCAAGATTAATTATGATAGAGGGACAAATGTCAAGAGCTGGATTTATTTTGCTAAAGTTCTGCTTGTTTACAAGAAATGTACATGAAGGTGTTTTCTTGCATATATTAAGCAGGCAATTTCTTTGCTTTCAAATGTGACATCTGAAAGTTTTGTCAGTCTGGGACAGAGAAGCTCTAATTTTTGCTGCTTCTTGAAATCTGTTTATTTTCTGAAGGATTGTACCATTGTCTTCAGCCCCAAATGCATATGGATATCCAGCAGTGTAGTGTCCTATAACTTCTGATCAGGATCCCATTGCTTTGAATGGTTTTTTGTGTTACTCTCTGTGGGCAGACTTTATTGCTAGTTCCATTGACCTAACACATCCACCACCTGTGAATGAGCCTGTTATTCTGCATTTAGCCAATGACCCACTGCATGGAAGCTGTTATTACCTTTCAACCCTATTTTAGACAACACATTACTCAAAAACAGCTTTTACAATTAACTCATTCAAAACATCTCTTTACCTGACCTGAAGCCTGAGTCTCATGGAAAATTTTTCCACTCTCACTAGGTTACTGAAACCTCTGTAAACAGCAGGATAGATTGAATGAGTCACTCCAGTTTAATCCCTCCTGTGAAATGTTACACTTCTATGCTAATTGTAATGAATAATTTATTTCATCTTTTTTTGTGCCAACATCCAGTCACTGATAATTCAACAGATACTGAATTTCACTGCAACCCAAAATGGAACTGCATTGTAAAAAAATCTTTCTGTTTCTCTGTTAAATTAATCTAGATTCTGGTTCAGAAAAAACTAAGTTAAAAATGATTGCCCATAATGTTCAAACATTTTATGCTTGTAGATAGACCCAAATTTAGCAGCTAACCCGAGCAGATTTTGCCAGCTACTACCTTCCTTCACTTGCACTAGGTTATGTTTTCTTAGTTGTTCCAGACAGTGTGATACTGTCAATTGGCCAGCGTTTATTTAAACAACTTTTGAAGAAGTTTCATGTGACTTGACATGACTATGGAAGGCTTTATCCTGCCCAAAACCTGGTGTATGGTGGCCAGCTATTACTCAATACCCCCCAGAATTTATTAAGAACCTAATAAGGCATTTTTACTTCAAATGTGTCCTTCAGAGCTATGGATAATTTTCTCATGTTTTATCTAATTTATCCAGCAAAAACCACAACACATTTTCATTTGTTTTGTATAGATTGCAGACATTTTCTTTCCCCTCATTCAGCTATTTTAAAAAATTCTATTATAGATGTTCTAGAGTCCGTGAGAGTGTTTAGAAATAAGCGTATATAGCTATGTGTAAACAGTAACAGTCCTAAATTCAATGTATCAGGAAAGTTTCTTGTTTCATTATATAGTTTAATGGAGAAGTTAGAAACTTTTGTCTCCTTTCATCCTCTGCTAATAACAATAATTTAAAAAACTATGGAAACAGCATATTTTTCCTCACCAAAAAAATGGGATTTTTTCCTCACAATGTCCTCAGTATCATAAATCAGAGAATGCTACAATGTCACAGAGGGATCGTGGTAGGCACTGAGTTGCAGTGCTTAGTACAACCCCTTGAGAGCAAGAGCACAGTGAAGTAACAGGGTGTAGAAGCTGCAGCAAGTCAGCAGTGGTGGAAATGCTAGGATGTTTCACCAGGGGCACAAGCACAAGCTCCTAGGGAACAGGCTGAGGGCACCTCTCCTGGAATGCAGCATGGACATGTCTAATTCTACCCCATATTTGTTGTCTCTGACAATTTGTGTGATTCTGGGATGTGCTAGAGAATTCCTCTTATGGTTACAACAAGAACATTGCTCTGAGGAGCGCAGGATGGCAATGCACGTCTCGACCATTTAGAGACACAGTAATGCCCCTAGTCAGCAAAATACTGTCAGCATGGACTTGCTTCTCCCCACTTTTTGGAGCTCTGCTCTTCAAGACATCCACCACAAGTGGTTGTACAGAGCCCCAAAAGTGACAGGCAGAAATACAGCACCATTTTGAGAGGCCACTGGTCTCTTTGGGACTTACTTCTTTAAATCCAGGGGAAAATTACTCAAAAACCTCTACAACACCACCTGTGTGAGAACAGGAATATGCTGCCACTCTAAACCACACCCTGGGCTGCTCCTTTAAACTCTCAGAAATGTTGCACTGTTACTAGATGGAGCAAGTGTATTAGAGGTCAGGAGCTGTGTGAAAAGGGAAATCACTAATCTCTGAATTGCCCTAACACAGTGCCGTTGCTGGCATTCAAATATTGGCAGAAACTGAGGCACTTTTGCTCTATTTAAATTGTGCAGTGGAGAACTGGTAACCATTATCATCAGTTAATGTAACTCTGGTCTATCCCAATTTCCTGAGATGTAGGATTATGTTGGTACTTCTACTCAAGAATGACAATTTTATTGACTTTTTAGTGGTACAAAATGGTAGTCCTGAAGCCTTAAAGTCCCACCGAGCTCCTACATATTCTTTTGTTTGAAGGCTGAATAAACTCTGAAATTCTTCAATAAAGAGATATATAATAATTTTTCAGACTAAAAAAATTTAAGAAGTTTGTGGAGAGCTTTAGTGCAGCTGGTGTGAATGAAAATCTTTCTGCTGATGATGGTGTGATCTAGGCAGGATGCCAACCTTGACTTTCCCCTGGTGAGAGCTTTAACCAACTTGTTATCAAAACTAGTCTCTACTTAAGCCAAAGCTTCAGAGCAACAATTCCATCTGTGATTTGAAACCTTGACTACTCATTTAGAGCTCAGCTGCAAAGTGATATGGAATAAAAAGATTAAAACCTTCTTTTTCCTATTTTCCTCTCAGCAGAAATTAACAGGCAGCCAGGCAGCCAGTTGATTTGACAATCATCTGCACATCTTGGGGCCCCAAGAGTCACTCATAGGATTTCCCTGCCCTTGTTCTGCACTGCCTTCCAGAAATCTCTACCCTCTCAGCTTTTCTGAATCAAATGACCCTATTCTAGCTGATGGAGAGGGACGAGTTGAAGTTGCAGAGGGAAGAAGGTGAAAACCACTTTAAATAGACATAAAAAAGCTTTATTGTTTATTGTCATAAAAACATTGACCAAAAACTAGGCAGCACTTAACAGTCCTAAGAAAGATATAAATAATCATAACTGAAAAATAAAGAAAATATATTATTTGATGTCTCTCTGAATAAGGGGATATTTTCCCCCAGTATTAAATATTAGCAGCTATTTTTAATATTTCTATTAAATCAATTAATAGCAAGATTTCAATTAGAGATAATCATTAGGAAAAAAAGCAGAACCTATTCTTGTACTGCATGCTTTGAGGTCACTAACATTCAAATAAAGAAAAAAAGTACAATTGTCACTGAATTGGTTAATATATTTGAAACAGAACTTATTTACAGTGCAGTGTGCTCTTCGCTGATATTTGATAGGGGACCTATACAATCAAAATAACTATTGAAGAAAAATGAAGGGATGTAAAAGGGTCTTTAACACAGTTATTTTATGTGTCTGGACTGGTTTTGGCAACCCAGATTTCAACCTATCCAATACTTTGGTTTTAAATTGCATTTAACCCCTTTTTGTTTGTTGGGGGCTGGCAGGGAGGAGGGTGGGGGGGAAGAGGAGAGGAGGATTTTCTTTTTAAATTACTGCTCTAGAAATATAAGCTCCAAAGGAAAAAATAAGTGTGTCTCACTGTGTCCTGGGAAGGTTTTTGTGGTGGCCATCACTCACCCAGCAGTAAGCAACCACTTACACTGCTCACACACAGTAAAAACCTTGTATTTTGTCTCTGCAAGGGAGCTAAATGAGAGCTTTAATCCTCTTCTGCTGTAGTGCAACAGTGGTAGTTATTTATAGAACTGCTCTGGTGATGGGTGGGCATTACAGATGGCTCTGTCTCACCACAGAACTAAATTAAGTAATTTGTTTCTGAAGGGGAGGTTTATTTATTGACCTCAATAAGGTTAATCTTGCTTTTGCCTAGAGCTCAACACACAAGTCTAATCCAATGGGCTCCTTTCACTTTCTCTATGATTTTTCTATCTTTAGGTTTGTTTCTCTTTGCATACTTTATATTTAAATGTAACTCTCATTTCAGACCCCACTGCCTCAGGCATATTTTTTGGTGTCTTTTTCCATGGGCCTTTTGATTTAAGTGCCTGCTAACCAGTCAGAAACCCTTAAATGTCATGGAAATAGCCTCGTGGATGAGCTCCTCTCACCAGAGAGCCTGTTGCATTGCAAAGGAGGATGGAAGCAGTCCTGCCACCCCTGGAGACCTCCAGCACTGTTTTCTCCTACGACTGCTTTGGTGGTGTGCACTCAGGAACGGTGCCACGGTCGCTCCTGTGACCAAAGGCTGCTCTTGCAAAGTGACCTTGTGGCAGCCAGGTCTTCTCCCACCCTGCTGAGGCAGGCAAATCTAATCTTTCCCACATCTTCATGATTCTGACTGACGTCATGGCATCCATGGTGCTGCTCTGCATACTCCTAGTGCCTCTCATTTACCTTTTTAACTTCAGGAACAGATAAAATGAAAATGATTCCAGAACAGCATGTTATCATACAACACCACAACCCAAAATCCATACACAAAGGTCATTAAGGAAGGGAAAAACCACCACACTCTACTGAAATTCCTCACACTATGTATTTCTTAATATCACACTACAGGTAAATCACATGCTGGCTAACTAAATATTTTTGTACCAAGACTCTTGAATTGGTCCCTACAATAGAAATTCAAGTGAAGTGTAGATTGCTTGAGGAAACAACAGGGCCTCATTGCTGCAGGTGTTGGTACAGTTCTTGATGTGATCATGATGCGTTCACAAAGTTCATTGCAACATGGTTTGCAATCAGTTGCTCCTAGTATAAATATAAATGTTTCATAGCTCACCAGAACTATCAGAACTGCTGCCTTCTTGAAGAAAACCAATTTCACTAAAAATTTTATTGCAGACTAATCTGAAGCTGTGACATACTTATGCCATGCAGAAACCTGAGCCCCTTATCTAGTCTGGTAACCAAATACTGCAGTTGCTGAGTGCCTGGAGATATTAATTTCTATAGGTAATATTCCAGTCCACGTCTAGATACATATATTCAAGGTGTTTCTGGGTTTTTCCCTCTTTTTCCTTTTGGGGAATATTTGTACAAAATGCTTAATTCTGTAATCTTGCCTTACATATTGAACTCTTTCTTTTACTTCCACAATAATTTTTCAGGTCTTCTGTTCCCTGTAAGAATTAATGCAGGGATCTATTGAATGTTTAAATGTATAGTAGGGAAAGCAGACATTTTCTTTTAGTAATATTATGACCCCTGAATCTAGGTCTTCTGTGGAAAATGAATCTAGTGCTCATACACCCAGCAGCATTTACAGGAAATTGCATTTTTTATTATTTTTAATATTTAGTTCATGAAATTGTACCACCTTTTTTTATTTGGTGGTAATTTGTTGACACTCCAGGGAGAACCAGGAATTCTCTATATTGTCAGTAAGACATTGACGTCTGCACAGAACAAATATGATCCACAATCTATTATATTTTTCCAAAGCCCAGGAGGTTTCTAGCACATAGAATGAGATTCCCCTGCCCATTGCAAGAAGAGTACTTTACAAAGGTGCCTGTTTTTCTCCAGTAGCTGTGAAAGGAATGTCTTACCACCTTGCTCAGCCTAAATTCTAGATGTCGAAATCAGAGCAGAAAAATCTACTCCTAAAAGTACAACAGCTCAGTTTTTCCAAGAGCCAAGAAGAACTCCATGTGTGTGCAAAGAAACGTGTCTTCTGTATTTTTCTACATTCTGGTTCTGTGTTTAACCTGTTACCTCCTGCACTTCACAACACAAAATGAAAAATAATTTTTAGTTGTTGGAAATAATTACACTTGGTTATTGGCTGTATATAAGAAATATACTTGGGTTTTTGGTTTTTTTTTTTAATTTGAAGTGATCACTGTGTTGCTATGAAAAATGCCTTTTGTGGTTGAATGTGTTTGGGTGACACACAGCAAGCAATTTCCATTGCATATGTTGTTAATCACTCATATTTCAGCTAATTCCAGATAGTCTTCATACCTTCATTTAGTTTCTAAAGGAAAGATGTTATACATGATTCAATTATAAAAACTATAATGTGGTTTAGATATTACAATGTTTGAATGTTTTGCTGTATTGTTGGCTTGTTACTGCTGTACTAGAATGAGGAAAAACTAGAATTTTATCCTACCTTAGTAAATTTATATTTGAGGTGAGTTTCTAATTAAAAATTACTTCTATTGGTGCTATAACAAACCCCAAATTTTTTCCAGGTGCACAGGAGCTGTTGATTTCTATTGAGCATTCAGGAGGGTCTTTATGTGCCAGAAACTCAATGTGGCCAATGAAAACAGATAGTTTCTGAGACCACATTTTTTTATTATATTAAACAGGAGTTTTTTTCTGTTCTGAAGATCACATCTGCTCAAGACACAGACTACCATGGCCTCTTATGCAATAGCATAAAGTCATTTTTGCCAGAGGAAAAATGAATCAATGTTGTGTTTTACATATTAATTTTAGTCATACTTGTTCTGCCATATAAAACATTGTGACAATCAAAGTCATTTATGTTCTGATTGCTTAAGTGGAATCCACTTAAACCTGCCAGTGATTTTTAGTCATGGTCTAGCTATTGTAAAAATTCCCAAATACCTAAATGTTGTTTTGATCACATATAACCAGCATAATTTTTCCTTGTAAATATTGGATAACCATAGAAGAATATTTGAGTAGAGTATGTATACACTTGAAGATGTTTTTTTTATTAATTAAGTGTAGAAATTTGTTGGACGATGAAAAGTAAAAATTTCAGGTGAAAACTAAAATTTTTGGGATAATTATTTCAGCTGCTTTTTCTAATGATGTTTACTACTCAAAGCTAACATTGGTGTCAGTAGCAATAAACAAGAGCCTGAGTAGAGTAGTTTTGCTTGGAAGTGAATTTTGATTCTCGAAGACTTGCCCTCAACTTTCGTCAGTAAATTAAGTCCCTGGCTGGGCTATAATGAGAAAGTGCATCTGTCCTGCAGGAATTTCTCAAACCTTCTTCCAGTCTGTTCTCTATGGATTTTGATGGTCCTGCACAATTCCAAAAAGGCCATTTTTCTGATGACCATGTAATCATGGTCGAACAAGTCCTGCAGCTTAGATGGTGACAGCCTCTACTGGGACTTTGTAATAGGGCACCATGACTCTCTGTCACTATCTGCTCAGTATTATTTGTTCCCATCCTTATGAGAAGGATTTTTCTGCTGAAAACTAAAAGAATGCAGCCAGGCTACATGGTAATGTAATTTCCACATTTTCTGAGTACCAAAATATAGATAAGTAGATTGTGCCTGGGAGGCATTAATTAGATTCCTGAGATAGGTGTCATGGTTTTACTGAGAGATTTGTTCTCTATTTATTTTTTTATTTGTTCTGAAGTTCCTAGTTAAGCCTCAAACATTTTTCCTACAATCCTCTTGTGCATAATTACATAGTAATAGATAATTCCAGAGCAAAATCCTGGTCCCATGGATGTCACTCACAAAAATTAGGTCAATTGCCCCAGTTGTCAGAAAGCCAAGCTAAAACAGCCTGAGCCCTGAGCTTTTGACCTGGACCTAGATAACCTTTTAACATCTCAATATATTTGCTACTTTCTGTCTTCATCAGCATCAAATAACAACCAAAGGTGAGCTGAGTTTTGTGGTTCAGGTGTGAGATCCAAGGGACACCCAGCAAGCTGGCAGGTGCTCTGACTGCTCATCAGAGCTCCTCGTGAGCAGCTGCCCATGGAAGAAAACTTGAGAAAGTGGAGGCAAGAGATAAAGGGCAAGATTTTCAATGGGATTTTCACCTTCTTTTCCTGGATTTGATATCTAATACTTTGTATCCCCATAATAAAGATGTATTGACACAAGCTTTAGAGGATAAGCGAATTTTCAGAAGTGAAGGAAAGTAACAATACTGGTTATTTAAATGCACTTCTGCTTGTTTCCTTTAAAGACTAGGGAATATGAAACACCATCAGATTATTCACATATTAATCAAGTATTTTGCTCATCTGATGTTTGCAAGGCTTAAATCTAAAAACAAGGGGGAAAAACCTCAGAATTACCTTTATTCTCGTGAAAGACATTACAGAATCACTTCAAAATATGTTGTTCTGGTAGGAAGTGTACATCAATAATGAATTAGCTAAAGAGATAAAGAGTTTATTATTTCCTGCTGTGATATTTAGACATGTACCATTCCCTATATAGAGCATTGTGAAGGTAGTGGAACAAGCTTCTCAATAATCAGCAAATTAAAATAATATTAGGCCTTTACAGAAACATACACAGTCCCTCTCCCCCTAAAGACTGATACACATTTGCTCTATCTTTCCTCCAAAATCAATATTTACTGGGGGCATAAAAAGATTATGTCCCTATAATCCATGGCAAACAATTTTCCTTCAAGCCCACTCTACTGTCAGATGCACTGTAATCCTTCTTTCACTTTATCAAATATAATCCTACTCCTACATTAGATACCAAAATGCAGCTGTGCTGCTGCTGGTGCTGCTAGGACACAACTCTCTTCCCCCACCAGCTTCATCTCTAACACAAAGGAATCTCCTGGCAGCTGTGGCACAGGTTAACTCTGCAGCCCACATTTCATTTTTATCAGTTGGAGCAGCTCCAAGCAAAACAGATCAGGTGAAAACATGTTTATATTCATTTTAATGAACCAGACCTAGGTTTCTCTGTTATTTACATTTCAAACTACCTGGTTTGTCCTAATGCAGAAGAATGAATGCTTTCCATAGTAATTGTGTTTTGGATTTTGTTTTCTTGCTATAAATTGCAGTAAAGAGTGCAAGATTGAAAACATATGCTCTGCTGTAATTTAATATGAAGAGTTTGTTGTCATTCACAAACCATTAACATTGAATTCACTGTATTAGCAGGTCATCAAAACTCCCTACATTGTATTACCATCCAATATTCAATTTTCTATCTTGAGTTATTCTTTATTAAAATACAAAGTGAATCACTGTACAGCAGGCAGTTTGCCAGACAAGAAGTTATTAAATCAAATGCAGGAGGCATAGATTTAACTGTACTAGCCTCTTTTGTGCTCTGATTAGTGGCAAGATTTGTCAGAACACCTGCTTTAGCTATTCATGTGACTTACAGCCCAAAATGCTCTCAGCCCCTCAGCAAGGTTTCTTCAAGATAGCTGCTTTTCAAAGACATCTGACTTTTGTTTGTTTTCTTGAGACCTGCAAAACTCCTGTGCTGCATTAATTTTTATGCACAGAAATGGCAGCCACCTTCAGTGCTGTCAAAAATATATATTCCCTGTCTGACTCAGAGCATGGCTGTAATAATAGGATTTCTTATTTTTTAACTACCAGGATTTTTAGGTGAGGATCCTGTTATGTGCTCTGCCTGCTTGATTTCCTGCTGCAAAAGAAAAATGGCATTGTTTTCCTTTCTCAGAAAATTTGATTACATTATCCAGAACTTGACATCACTGAAACGATTTGCTCTAATCAGAACAATCGTTTCTGTCCTTATGTTTTCTCTGTTCCCCTTGACTTTAGACACTGCAAGCTGAAAAGTGTCTTATGCTTTACTAGAGGGTCCAGGGAATACTGAAATCCAGCCATTCAGTATTGCTGTCACGTTTCCTGTGAAACAGATGCTAACTGTCAAGAGGGGGAGCATGGCATGGGCAACAGCACACTGACAGAAAAATGTGACAGTAGTAGGAGGATGTCTTTCTGTTCCTTGAAGTCAAAGGAGATCCACCAGTGAGAAATCCATAAGGAAAGTAGCAAAAAAAGCACCAATGGGGTCTCTGAGAGAGACACACAACCAGGCTACAAAAGCACCTCCATTAAGGAGCCAGACTGATGGGAAGAGCATGCAGAGAATGCAGATTACTTGGAAGCCATGGAAATAGAGAAAATGCAAATTTTGATCATTGTTGGCCATGGTCTGTTCAGTGATGAGTGGCATGAAAAGAGAACTCTCTTCCAGTATAGCAGCTAGATGGTAACAAGGAAACAAGATGGTAGAGGTGAGCTTAAAACAAGTGATTTTTTTCTTCATACAAGAAGAAGCTGTAAATCTCCATGCTTGAGGATGTTAAAATGTTTAAGGATGTTTAAATGTTAAAAGTTTGTACTGATTGAAGGGAGGGTTTGAGGGGTATCTGAAGAGTAAATAATCTGTGTTAAAATGAATATAGAGAAAATAGCATAAACAGTATCTAAATGTGAATAGACATTGCTCCTCCTCCACTCTTATTAGTCTTTCATGAGCATCAACAAGCCTTGTGTCAGCAACAGGATTCTGGATTTATAGGAAACTTTAATCTGATCCAAGAGACCAACTTCATCTTCTGAATATGAACACCATAGATGTTTACCATGGATTTCAGAAAACATGCAAGACTAATGAAATTTAATTAATTTTAAACAACAGACTCACAAAAGGTTTGTCTAGCTGAGATGCTGGTCACTTCAGAAAGCAATCAAAGTCAATGAGTTAATTTTAATGACTTTTCCTTGTTAAATTACTTTTGAAGTGTTGACTTTTTCGTGCACTTTTGAAAAAAAATCTACATCATGCAAGTGATGCAAGGCTTATCTTGGTGGCTGTGATTAGCTGTGACTGGTTGAAAGTTAATTAGAAAGCTTAACTGGATTTAATAAATGTCTGCATTTCACCAGTTGTTAATCCTGATGAAACACTGACATGTAAACCAAGTCTACTGTTGAGTCAAGCAGGTGACAGCACATAACTGTCACTGCCACTTACATGCACATTCTCCATATTTAACCACCCATATTTAACAAACTCATTTCAGGCCATTGTCTCAGGTGCTCACAAGTGTTGAGGAGCACTGCACATTAAACAGGGTTGCCCTCAGTGCTTGTTCCCATTCTTCTTTCAAATCATCACCTGTGGCAAGAGAATGAGCTGCACCTGCATTCCTGATGTGACATACTTGATTAAGGTGGTACCCACGT
This sequence comes from Onychostruthus taczanowskii, assembly GCF_017590055.1. Classification (NCBI taxonomy): domain Eukaryota; kingdom Metazoa; phylum Chordata; class Aves; order Passeriformes; family Passeridae; genus Onychostruthus; species Onychostruthus taczanowskii. Next base: position 12,608,857 of record NW_024499573.1, read on the forward strand.
CACACCACCCAAGGCACACCCTGAAGTCACAAAAAGGCAACACAGAGGTGCTGCTGTGCTACCCCATTGTTAAACCACCACCAGACAAGACCAGGGAATGTAGAAAGGGAAGGTCTATGATATCATGGTCCCCATAACCAGTCCCACACCATGCTTTGCACAGTCCATTCTGCTCTTTTTATTGGGTTTCCTGTTCAGAAGAGATGTGCAGAGTTGTCATAAATGAGAGCAGAGCACCTTGAGTGGAAATGAGGTGAGGAGGAAGGAGAACCTCCCTTACCACAGGAGACCTCAACACCTTCTTCTGCATCAGGAGGTGAAGTTCCCCACAAGGAGCATGCATGATCAGGGAGGTTAGCAGAAGTCCCCATCCACAGCCCTCAGAATCCCTCTGGGTCTTGTCTCCACAAATGCTAACACTTCAGTTATGCTTGGTGCTAAGCATGATTCTCTTTGGAATTGTGTGCTGTGACAGAGCCTGATCATTCTGCCTTTCACAGCTGCAGGAACATTTTGTCACTGATCATGTTAAGGGAAGAAGCTGAAATGGTCTCCTTCCCCATACTGTATCTCTCCTCTTGAATCAGAGATATTGAACTTGCTTCAGAGGTCAAAAAAGAAAAGTCAACATTTCTGAAATCCTGACCTAGATTTTTGCTAGCTTTAAAGGTCAAGAGATACCCTTTTTAACACTGATACAGGACTGAATTGATCTGATGTCAATACCACTGCTGGCCTGCACTGCCTCAAGGCTGTGAAATTGAGGCACAAATTTCATTTTAATTTCCATTTGGTCTTGAAGATCAGCAGGGAATTGCAATAATTTAGTACATGTTGGAATGCAAAGGAACACATCCAAGAGGGAGGAATAAAATCCCTTCACATCAGAGATAAAAGAAGCTCTTTTCAGTCACGGTTGTTGTCTTGGAAGCCAGAAATAGAAAGTCATCAGTGTCTTTTTTGTCCTGTTGTCATAAGGCAGATTTTCTAAATGATGTGAAATTCTTCTTTTATATACTTTGGGACTGAGAGCCCCAATTTACCTAATACTCAGCTTGTCTTAGCATGTGATATTGCAGATGAAATATAGATCTTCAGCATGAATTATTATTCTAAATCATAAAAAACATTCCTGTCAAAGGCAGTTTCCAAAGGCAAAATGAGAATGATGATGATGTGCAATTTTTACAAAAAAACCCATCAATACAACTTGCTTTGTTGAACATTGACTCAGGCTGTGGTTCTGCTTCTCTCGTCAGTTCATCTGGCCGATATGAAAACAGCTGGAAATTCTTTCTGTTTTCATTTTGCCTTCCTCAGTGCTGTATCCCTGGCCCATCAGTGAGGTTTAGGTGTTCCAGGGGGAAAGTGATAATCTTTCCAGCAAGTTTTCTGTATTAAGCAGTCTCTTCTCCAGTCCACTATTTATGAAATGAGTTCTTTTTCACTGTCACATTTAAGTCAATCGTGCTGAAATATGGTTTAAATATAATAGTCAAAGTAAGCTCTTTGCTAGTGTTTTTTTTTTTTTTTTTTTTTTTTTGGTTTTTTTTTTTTGGTTTTTTTGCCAAGACCCAAACCTGTAGCATTTGCACAGATTTTACAGAGGGCATCTCTTCACAAAGGGGTTCAGACACCACCACGCACCTCTCCTGCCCTGCAGAAGTCAGATGTTCCAGCAGCCAGAGGATGGTGCTGGAGTAGATTTGCCCAGCTCAGCCCCCAGGCATTCAGGCAAGAGCTCCACAGGGCTTCCAAGCAGGGCAGAGCAAATCTGCACTCACCATCCAAACAGATCCACTTGGAGAAATTTTTTCAGTCTGCCAAAACCCAGTTTTCAATTTGCTTAGTAGCACTCTGGATTTGGATTGTGTGCACAGGAATTCACATTTCACATATTCTTTATTCTCAGTTAACAAAGAATTATTCACTATTCATATCTAACTAGGGTTTGAAGATAAGACTGGAATACTATTAATGTTTAAAATAAACCTGGTTTATATTCAGACATTGTAATATTACAGACTGAACTGACCAATTCATTCAGTAAGGCCTTCATATTCTAAGACAAATATTCTTTTTCAAACAGTAAAATTGAGGATTTTTAGCAGTTCACAAGAAAATCCACAGAAATATATATAAGTATATAGCAAACCCAGCTATTGCATGTTTTAAAGATAGGCCTTGAACACATCATGTTAATGCCACCAATAAAGATCTGAGGGAGATATTCAGGTTCTGTATGGAAGGTAAATTCCTTATCCATGTTTGGATCTGAAAAGTTTCTCTAATGAATTTTTTCTTTGTTTTTTTTGGGGTTTTGTTTGTTTGGTTTGTTTTAGCAACCTAGTGTTTTCAAGGTGTCTGTGAAGAAAAAGCAATGCATAGATGTTACAGGGTAGAAAAGGACATGGGAGAAAAATCAGAGATTCAGCAAAGATGCAGGAACAGAACTGGAGGAGACAAAGCAGGTGGCTGCTGTCTCCTGCTTTATCATGTATGTGTGATTTCTGCTGTTATAGATGCTTAACAGAATGTAAAGAATTATTTCTATTTTGAGAAGTATAGTATTGCCAATCTAAAAGCGTTTTTATTATCGAATACACTCATACACATATGTAATACTGTGAAAAGAACTATATTTCAATTCCATCCAAACATCACTAGATGGCACTGAGAGCCCCAAAATTCTTGATCACAAGATACAATCATTGAAACAAATGATTTAGGCTTTATTTTATAAATGCTTCCTTACAATTTATAAGATTTTTTTACCAAAAGCAAACCAGTTTTGAACACACATTTACATAACATGTTGTAACATATATTGATTTCTAATTTTCTCAAATATCACAGTAGTAAATAAATAATTCATTTGTTGAAAGGATATGTATCATCCTTGCACTTCTTGAAAGTGGACTGCAGCTTTTAAGTGCATCCCTAGGGTTCTTGGATTGTAAACTTGTTTAATAATTGTGGTATGTAGTAACATGATAGTTGGAGCAATAGAATAGTTTAGCAGAGATGGGATCACACGTCAATAGAAATAAAGAAAATGCTGAGGACAGAACTAAATGGCAGAACTAAATGGCATCTTTCAAATCTGTTCCAGTACCAAGAGTGCCAGCTGCCAAAGGTCTGGTGAGGAGAGTCTGATCAAAATCCAGGCCCAGTTTCACCAAAGGAAATGATGTGACCTTGATGTGACTTTTATCTCAATCTCTCATAGTTGCAGAGTTCACATAAGCTGAAAGTAAAATACAGGCTTCTTTTTCATCATCTTTCAATTGTCCCAAGCCAGAAGTTCACATATTTTTGGTTCATTTCTAGTAAATTACTCTCCAGAGATTTGTTGACTTGAGGTATACAATTCATGTTGACTCCTCTCTTTTAAATAGCAATAAACATGAACTATTTGGGGAAGCTTTCACAAAACAGCTGGGGAGCAGTTTAAATAGAGGATCATGATAGACATTTGTCAATAGCCAATTCTAAAACTTTTTTGAAAGATCAACTAGTGTGCAGAGAAACTTGAATAACTAAGAGTTGTGTCTGAGGAATATTCTTGCAAATTTAACAGTCACAGGACTTCAGGAAGGAAAGCAAATTTTTTTCTTAAACCACACTATGAGGAAAGCATGAAGCCTCTAGTAAGATGCTAACAAATGCCCTGATGTTGTCATGGTTTTTCTCTCTCCTGCTCTGTTCCTGCATATTTTTTTGCTTCTGGCTTATTAGATACAATATTTGAAATTTGTTTGTTGCAGGAAGTGTGCAGTTTCTGATATAGCCCAGGTGTGGTGGCCAGGTTTTCTGACCTTTCTGAATCTACTGTGACTGTTTGGGGACCTTTATGATTTCTGTCATTGAATGCTTACCTGCAATTTTAAGGCGAAAGCTTTGAAGTTCCCTTTAACTCAGCTCCTACTTTCACTCACTATAGATAATAATATAAAATTATTATACTGCAACACTAGGAGCTCCTTTTGGTAGTAATAATTTCTCCCTCACAAATGGAACAAGGTTCCATTTTGTTAAAAACTCACTACCCCCAGATCCTCCAAACTGGGATAACCAAAATATGGTTCAAAGATTACCAGAACATCTTGATTGTTTCAAAGATTACCAGAACATCTTGACTGTGAGGACTTAAAACATATAATTTAGGATTTCTTACTTTCAAGAGAAGTGACTTTATTTAAAATACTGTCTCTTTATCATTAGTTTATAAATGTGTTCTTTATTTCCCTTGGGTGTAAATGTGAAAGAGCACATCATGCTGATGCTCCAGTGTCACAGAGCTCAGAATCCCCTTCCCCATGGTCACAACCAGACCCACCAGGTCACAGCTGCCAAGTAGCCTCAAAAATCTCAATGGTAAGGTTCTGAGGGGACAGGAAGGGCTGGGAGCAGAAGAGGGAGTGTGATATATGTTGATAAGGATTTAAACAGATGTCCTTCAGGAGAACTATTTTCTGTGGAAATTATTCTGGTTCCAAAGTACAATTTTGATGGAAAATTTAATGTATTCCAAAACTCTTATTACCAGATATCCAGCACAAATTATCCCAAATTATTTATGTTTATTATATGGAAGTAATTAGCATTCTAAAGTAGGTAAGTGGCTTTGTGCTGGAAAGTGCTGCTGAATAGTACAGACCCACTATGGATTCACTCTAAGGTGTGAGTCTGACAGGGACTAGGAAGCTTTTAGTCCCTCTGAATAATGAAGGTATGTTTCGGAGTGTGGAGTGCAGGGAGATAATTCTCAGCACTTTGGATAAATGACACTTACTTCCTCCATAGTGGATAAATTAATTGGCTCTTTTTCTGTTATATCTCTTCTGCAGAGGGAATTACAGAGATGCCCTCTAAGTTTAAATTAATTTCCAGATAAGTAGCACTACAATAGCTACTACTTTCACAACCGTGTACATAACTGACAGTATCATATTATTGGTGATTATTGCCCACAAGTGTGGCACTCATAAAATGACAACAGCCTGTTTACACTTAGCCCTCACGTGGCTGTGACCTCTGCAAAAGGAAAAAGAAAATTCAGAATTCCCACGAGGCAAAGCAATTACAAGGAAAGCCCCTAAAATGTAATTTCACTGTTTGCCCTGTAACATGACAGACACTTGCTGGCTCCACAATGCTGGCTGCTGCAGGAGCTGAGTCAATTTGGCATTCTGAAGTGCTCAGCATGTTTCAGGACAGCACCTGGCTCAGCCTGATACTCTGTATGAATAGATAAAATCACCAGTGATTGCAATCTTTAAAGGGAAATATTGTCTTTCATTGTATATAGATCTTATAATCTAAAGTGGGTGTAATTAAAAAAATGCAAGTGGATGTAATCAACTTGGAATGTGCATTGGGCAGTTCTTGAACCAGACTTGCAGCACTGACCCTAAGTTAAAGTACATCATGGAAGCAACTTAAACTGCCTGAATTAAAGGAAAATTGTATGTGCAATCATATGAAAATCTTGAATCTTGAGGTTTGTTTTGGGAAAGATTTTCCCTGTCAGACTTTCTCTCCCATAATTACACTTTCATGTAAACATTCAAAGCAACACCAATTAGTGAATTTACATTAACCATTAACCACCACAGACACAAACCAGACGTGAAAAAAACCCCATGTTCCCAGATGCTATGAGCTACTGTTTCTGCTTTTCTTCCCCTTGTGTAAATCTTAAATTCCTCTGAGCTTTTGCTGGAAAGATTCCCCCCACTTGTACCCCCACAGATGGAGTCTTCTGCTTTTTTCAGGAAAAGATTAACAAATGAGGATTCAAATCTTAAAATTTTTACAAGCCACAAATATTGCACACACAGACAAAGTCTGGCCACTCTGTTTTGGAGGATTGTAACAGTATAATCAGCAATCAGCTAATGAAATGTTCAGAAGTTTTTCCTTCCCCATGGATTCCTACTCCCAGTCTCCATTTATATTCAGTTAATTCTTAGCACTCATGCTATTTAGAACTGTACTTCATTTAGTCACTATATCATAACATTTCATTAACCTTACCATTAATGGCATGCTAAAGACAAGCAGCAACTCTCAATAGTATTTTATTTGTAACTAAGTAAAACTAAGGCTTGCTCTACTAATTTAGAAATTTTTATCTGAAACAATTTAGTGGAACTTATCCCACTAGTTCAAGACCAAGTTACTATAGAGTACATCTTGTTTTCTTACATATTTTAACAAAGCTTCTGGTGAATTCATTATTTCTATAAAGTGATAAAATTCCATGTGACTTGTGTGGGGCACTAGCATATGTTTGTTTATTTTATATATAGTAGGCTTTTTCCCCAGAACTAGATTTTCATAGATGGCAGCAGCCAATAAGTGCAGGCATCTGTTTCTTTTCTTTGTTGACACTGAGTTTCCTTTACTATTTTAATCTGATCATATATTTGTTTTTGGACATTTGTATAGCTGGAATGCTCTTTTACGGCCCTGAGAAACAGTTGCTTCTACTTTTACATATCTAAAATATAATATATATTTTATATATAAAACATGTTATATAATATATATTATATATGTGTATTTATATATTTATACTTTCATATATATTTATACTTTTGAGTTCTTTCACTCAGAAAATGAGCAGTAGATGTGTCCCTCTCTTCCTCTTCCGTTTTTACATGACTAAACAAGTCTGAATTTTTCATAATTGAGGCATTTAGAATGTGATGCCAGAAAAAACATCCACCTAACAGCAGAGGTCCTAGGTTTAAATTCCATGATGTCATCAGAGCTTTACAGGTAAGTAGAAGAGTCTGTGCTCTTTTCAGTGCTTTATGTGCAGGTTAGAGCACAAACTGGAAGCCAGGTCGTCTTCCAGGTGCCTGAATCATCTAATCACTGACTCATCCTCATAACCTTCATCTGCCACCCCACTGCTTTGATGAGCACACCATCTCCAACATATAACCACAGTCTGGATGCTTCCCCAAGAGTTTAGGCTTGCAGCTTTAAACCCACCCCAGCAGAAGGAGATGCAGCACCTTTTGTCCCCTTGAATGTTCATCCTTGAACATCTGCACAAAAAGGAGGAAAATAGCACTGCCAGCACATGCTCCAGGCATGTATTTGGAAGAGACCTGTGTAGCCATTACAACACATATGCCTTCTGGACTGAGTGCCCGTTTGAGAAACAGTCCTGTACAAATCATGATGTGGCTATGTTAAACAGTTCTTGAACCTTTGTAGATGCCTAAACTTATGAGGCAAAAACTTCAGATACTTGGGGAATACTATACATGGGAAACATGAATACCTGTGAACTTAAAGCATCTTGAGGATCAGATGGCAAGATGTTAGAAGCTAGATTTTGGATGTCTATCTATGATGGAAATTTGAAACTAAGTGATTGAGACAGCCTATCCTTCTGCATTCATAATGCCTATCTGGCATCTATCTTTGTTGTGTCTCTGCCTTGCGTCCCTGTTGGGTTCTCTGTACCTCACCTTTGCAGTCTAAACATAGGCTTTCAAGCACACACAGGAAACACCTTGCTCTGAGCTGCAGTCCAACACATTTGCATACACATCTCCAAAATGGGCAGAACAAAGATGTGCACCCAGCATCTGTTCCAAGACCCAACCACACCTTCAGAAAATGAGTCATGCAGTGAGCCAACACCTGAGCTAGATGTCACCTGTGTGTCTAAAATTCAAGCATAAGTAACTTGAGCGTAAGGTTTGGTTTGCTGCAAGACAAATACACTCAGCACTTCTAGCTATATTGCTGGATGTCTCCTAGGAAAGATTAAATAATCTCAGAAGTTCTACTCCATTAGATTGTTATTAAAAATAAATCCCCAATTAATGTGAGTCCAATGAAGGTTTATTTCTTCTAGCCAAGGTTCCCAGGACTTTTTGTATCCATTAGTCAATGGTTTCTCACAGCCTTGTGAGAAAGACAAGCATTACTTTCAACACTTTCTGTATCAATAAACTAGCTCAAACAAGGTTAAATAACACCAGACAGCACAGGAAAGATTTAATCCCAAATTACTGCAGTATCTGCATCACTGGAAGAAAGAGTCAGAATTTGAATGCTATTTCATAGTCAAAATGTATGAAATTACTTGTGCAAGGATTCATTATTCACATATAGGACTATCCTTCCTCCTACACAGCAAAGCTATCTAATTAACCTGGGGTTCCTGCATTTTTAAGAAATAGAAGGCAGGTAAGCTGGATTTGCTCTTTCCCATTAACCAAGTTCTTGTAAGGAAGATGAGATGGGCAGTGCCTAAACATTCTGGACTAAGAGATAAGATTATCTCACCTGCAATTTAGCAAGCTACTGGTCATTGATTGGAGGTTTTCACTGCATATGTGGTGTAAAACATGTCAGCTCAGACTTCAGTCTAGGTTAATAGAAGAAAAAATGTTTTCCCTGACAAGTATGAGGGAAGGAGCAAGCACGATGGCAGTCCCCTCAGCTGACATGCAGTAACTCATTAAGGTTCAGAAACCCCCTAGTCTACCTGAACTATTAGAGATAAACAACCTATCACCCTAATTAAAATGCAGCTCTGGAAGCTGCCCTTCAGGAGTAATGGAATGTGCAATGCTGGCTCGATTCTGTCTCATACAGGAGGGAGAATGATTATGCAAAGTCATGAGTTCACTTTATAGATGAGGGAGTAATATTAATGAAGGAGCTCTTGAAAACAGAGAAGCATGTGCAGAGCTTTCCTTGCAGAACAAGAGACTATAGTGTCAGTGCTGAATAAAAGCTTGCTGAGTACTAAATGGGTTTATTCTTAGTGAACATTTTCAATGTATTTTTTTTCTGCATTCAGCTGTACCTACTATAAAGTATTATAAGAGCTTACATCACTTTTATTTTGCAGTTGTGCTTTTCTTCAGGAAATAAGCCCTGGAATTGGGTTGGCATAAGGTCACCTGTGCTCCACCAGTTTTTTAGGATTCTTTGACACAGAGGTGAGCAGGCAGCTGGATAGAGTGCAGGGAAGGATGGGGAGAAAGGAGGAGTGTCACAGCCTGGTAGCTAACTTGTCCAGACAAGAACTGTGGGAAGCCAGGCTACCTACTCCTCTTGCTGCTCTCAGGGGGAGGCACAGTGTCCTGAGCTGGTGGTTGTTGCAGGACAAGTGGCTCTGAATAAGTACCTAGAAACTAGAGAGCAAATGCACTAAATGCTGCTATAAATGATTAACAATGGCTCCATCTTTCTCCTATATAAATCTACAAAAACTTTTTCTATGTAAGCAAGAGGGGATTGGGAAGCTTTAGGAAGCAGAACATGTTGAGTAATTGCAGCCTTACAATTGAAAGCCAATTTTGAAGTGATCTCATGTTGCATGGCAATATCCTTTTGCTTTCTTTGCTAGCAGGATGGGTGCTGCAGAAGGAACAGCAAGCAGGCTGCATGCTAGTGGGACTCTCAGGGCATTGCACAGCCAACAGTGGACACAGGCCTAAGAAATCCATCTGAAGCACTTTGCAAAACCTTTTAATTCAACTTATGTTTTTTCTCCATTTGAGGGATTTTCTACCAATGGAGGTGATTGTTTTCTCAATAATAGGGATTTTTTTTTCTTAGAGTATTACTACAAAGTTCATTAATCACTCATCCCAAGCTTTCTGACAGCAGTCTTCTTCATTCCATTATTGGACTCTAATTGAAAAACAATGTAATTTAAAATTCCAGAAGCAGATTAAAATCAGCAGTTGTCAGAATTCCATTCTCTTCAGGAAAAACATAAAATGGTTACCAGCCACTACCTTACTCCAGTCTTTTTTTCCCTCTTCCCTGTTGAATAATATGGTATTGAGAACACATATATTATCATTCACAAGCAAAATGAAGACAAACATCCTGCAACAGATTTCAGAACTATCCTTGAACTAGAAGCATGAAGAAGCAGATGTGACACTGAAATGCATTCTGAATTTAAATGGACACTTTAATGCCTATTCACGGCTAATATTGTGTGGAAAATTCACTAACAGCAAAACAGCTCAAAGACAGGTCTCATATGTAAAAATAAACAGAAAAGAAGCCATGGAAACAAGGAAAAAAACCAGTCCTGTAAAGACATTCTTCTTCCATTTCAAAATCTGTGCTTGTCCCAAGGTTCCTACATTGCCACTGAATATAATGGCAGAACTGTTGCACCTGCATTTCCTCACATAAAGTTATTTTTAATTCAGACTGGGGACAGCAAAAACAATGGCAGCCTAAGAATGTTTCCTACGGAAAGGGGAAGGCAAGACCTCAAGTGCTACAACATTTGACTTAAACAAATCCAGAGAACAACCTCTCTTGAAAACAGTCAAGTCTTCAATAAGGTTGCACTGCCTAAAATGACAGAATGTCAGGGTAATCTTTGCAAATAAAATATCCAAGGATTTTTTCAGGTTTGCCTCTCTGTGGATGATCTGTGAAATGAATTTCACCCTGATAGCTGCAGTGGTGCCAACAACAATTATCCCTGTGTTGTATTTTCAGCTAGTTCTTTTGTCCCAGCATCGTGAACTTCAGCAAATAATATTTTTGTGCTTAGATCAGTGTGCAGGCCAGGCTCTGCTGCGTGGTGTGTAGGTCTTGTCAACAGCTTTCAGAAGGACATACAGTCATAGCAAGAAAGCGCCAAGAATAGGGAGTAATTAGTATGTCAGCCAGACCACTATGGAAAAGCAAGTTTCCAAAACAAATCTGGCCTGATGTGCATCATCGGGACATGGCTTTACCCTAAGCAATATTTGAAGCAGCCACTCTGTTCCTTCTGGAATATCCATGAGCCAGTGTTCTTCCCTGGGAAGAGACAAGAAAGGTGATGCAACATTCCAGCTTTCCTTCCTACAAGGCAGACATTCCCAACTCTCTGTATACAAGACACAGAGATGCTTTGTCTAGGAAATGTCACCATAAAAAGCCAGATAAAGCCAGAAAAAAAGCTCACAATTTTGCCACCACCAGTCTCGTGGCAGCTGGCAGAGATTACTGCTCATTTCCATCTTACAAAAAAGTGTTTAGAAAGATGTCTTCTTGCCTTCATACACCCAGTCAGGAAAATTCACAGGGAGGACAACTGTTCAGACCTTTGAAAGGCGCTTCCAGGTGGGCGCTCCGCAGAGCTTCCTTCACCCTCTGCCCCAGATGGACTGACTGAGGCATCCAGTCTGTACCAGCTGGTTAAATGGCATTGCAATAGATTACAACAGCCGATTCACTTTGCTCTTTTGCCACAACCTTGCCTCAGTCAGGTGGGTAATCAAGCCTGTTGGTCTGTCCTAGAGTTGGTTTCATCTGGATACAGCTCCATGTTCCCCCCGCCCCAACTCATTCCCTTTTAGACAATACGGAGGTTTATTTTTGTGAAAGCATCTTTTCTGAAATTGAATCTTTGAGTATTGAGATTTTGCAAATTTTGCAAATAAATTAAAATTTTGCAAAGGGAAGGCAAATGACAACATTTTAGCAGGTAATAAAGGGATGATCAAGCTCATGGATTTTCTCATCAGGGATCCTTGTCTTGTGGTTGAATGATTTTGGATACTAATCATCCAAAATAGAGTGGTGTCTTGCGTTCCAGTGACGGAAGGGTTATTGTACAGATAATGCTTCAGGCTGCATGAAAGAATGTGGTTTAGTAGGTCATGCCCTTGAGACATTTTTTATTGGGAAATAACTTTTATAGAACCAAGAATGAGTTAGTAAGATACTAATTCCTCATGTGCTTCTGCAGTGAGAACACCCAAAGGCACATTAACATTGATAGGTAATTTTTGATTCTGTGAGGATAATTTTGCATCATGCTTAAGAATAAATTAGTTCACAACATCTTCTTACGCTTCATATTTTTGTTGGCATTACCTGTATGATTAACTCTGGTTTTTCATGGGAGATAATGTGCCTCATGCTACAAGTCTACATTACAAAATCTAGACTCTGCAGGAGCATTCTGATGACCAGTTACATTCTCTGTCTGTTGCTATGTGAATCAACTAGTTCCACTTCAGCAAAGAGCAGGTTTGTGGTAATTTTAAAAGTCGCACACTTGAGAATTACCCAATACTGAGAAATGAAAAAAGCATCATCAGCCCTGAAGGCTTCAGCTCACAGATGGAGAGAGCTCTGATGCCATCTACAGAGGACACACAGGAGGGGATGAAATAGGCAGGCAGCTTCTGCATGATTTCAGGCCAAGCAGCATGAGGTTTGGCCAGAAATCCTTTGGATTTCTGGTATAAACTAGTGAGCCCTCATGTCTGACCCAGTGAGGTCCTGTTGGCAACCTGTAGTCTAATCTGGCATTCAGAACACTTCCATCTGGTGTCTTCCCTGGAGGAGATGCAATAGTCATTCAAGTATGAATGACACTTGAAAAGGCAGATGCCTCTTCCAGAGGCTATGAATGAGGTGCCATGGCACTGCTGCTGCTGCCTCTGGCAGATGAGGACGGGACCCAGAGACAGACCTTCCAGCCATAACTACCTTCTCCCAGTTCCCCTCACTGCCTACAGCAGTGATCTCCCCAAGACAGTCACAGAGTGCAGCTGTTACTGCGCTTGATGGTAAGAAACTGAGGCAGCAACAGTTTCCAGGAGCTGACAGTGGCCAGTGGGGAAAAAAAAAAAAAAAAGGGAAGCTAAAAAAAGATTAGTTATTTTAAAACACCTGAGTGAACAAGTTTCCTTATCCCTGTTCAGAGACAAAGGCCACAGGGCAAGATCTGAGATGTATCTTTAAGCAGAAGGATCTGTCCCTGGCACTCACACATTTCTGAAGTGCCCTCACAGAGCTGAAACCCAGGCTTTGGACAGAGGACATGCTCTTTCTTTTGTCTGGACTCTGCTGGCCAGAGACCACCTTGGCTGTGGAGCCATCATACCTCAGCCAGGCATTGCCTGGAGAAATGGAGAACAGAAACAGGCACAGCTCTGCCCCAGACCTGTGGGGGTAGATAAGAGAGTCTTGGTACTGAACGGACTGAGCACAGAGGCAGTGTGACACCGATTGCAATACACAGGTAAATGATAAGGCAGAAACTCTGTGAAGCAGCTGGTAATGCTGGAGCTGCAGGGTGTAGCACCAGGAGGAGACTCTAGGAGAATCACCATGGCCCCTTTGCAGATAGCAGGCAGCTGGAAAGGGGACTCCCTGGAAACAGCCCTGAGACCAAAATCTTTACTGTTGAGAGCCATCTGAAGGCAGAAGGAAGAAAACCTCAGGGGTGTAAGGAACTATCACTGGTAGGATTGTGTAATTTATTATTATTAGCATATGATAATTATTCAAGTCTTCTTAAACTTTCCTCAGGTAATGAAGGTTTTCCTGTCCCCTTGGCAAAACATTCAGTGCTTGTCAGTGACAATGTGTTTTCCATTAAATTTGGCCGGGGAGTCATTTGGCTTTCTCAGGTTTCCGAGTGACACTTGACTCGGTTTTGGTTTATGTATTTACTGATGTTTTCAATCGTTTTGTCTTCCAAAGTCTAACGTTTTTGATAATAATTACATGACTCATATCCTTATGCCCTTGTGTTCTTCACACTCCTGGGTATAATTAACAGATTAGTCATTGGGTCAAAAAGTGAGGGACAGAATGGCCCTTTGGTACACTCCCAAATGATAAGCAAAGCAACCCCTCTCTAGGTAAGCCTGAAAGATCATTTCATTTGTTTTATGGACACCAGAGAGACATGGGAAACCTGAAAGATTCATTTTCTGTGTTTCTCAGTGAAACCCCTCAGTGGCTGAAAAATAGTTCAAAAATGGCTGGAGATTTTTTTTTTCCTAGCCTTGTATGTGGACAATGCATCTGAGTGCTTCATAAATATGTTTAGGGAACATTCCAACATTTGTGGGAGAAAAAAAAGAAAAAAAATAGAGAAATCAGCATCAATTGTTTATTTTCTAAAGAGATCACACACTGGAGTCCTTTCATAATGACTATTTCTATGGTACCAGATGACTGATGGAGCATTAATCAGATAATCTCCTGGCTTCTGTGTGCTAGAGTGGCATTTTCTCATGCTATTACTATTGATCCATTACCATCCCATTAGCTTACAGAATTGACTTATGGAGCACTTTAGACATAGGAAAAGTAGATACTACACAAAAGTACCCTCTATTTTTATTAATACCCTAGAGATAAATTCTCAAGGATTGACACCACTGATGTGTGAGAAATTGTAACTTGTCTGCCACTTGCTCTTGTAGGTTTGTGATACACCTCATGTTCCCACGGAGATTGTGCTAACCTGACATGGGATGTCCACTGCTTGCAGTAGTACCTCTTGGTTTAATATTAACAGATAAATTAACTGCACGATTGCAGAACAGGTGGAGTCTAAGCACACTACATTCTGACTTAAACAATATTTACAGTTCTCAGCAAGCCATTTTCCCTGTCAGTTCCTGCTCTAGCAGTCACAATGACAAAAATTGTCTAGTGAAGAATTTTTTTACACAGCCTACTTTGGACAAATACTTTTGTAAGAAAAGAGGTTTTTGAGCCTCAGAAATTTTCCAAACACTACTCCTCATTCGGCAGACACACAGCACAACTTCTTTTTCACATCTGGACTGTGAACTAAAAGCGTGCAAATAAAATTCCACTGATGTCCCAGGAAGATGATAAATCCCCTAATTCACATTTTGGCAACAGAAATCTAAATAACCAGGCCTTATATAAGTAGGACTGGCTCTGAAAAGAGGTGAAGAAGATGATTGCAGAAAAATCCACACTGGATCAGTACCAGTGACAAGGTAGCTTTTCCATGGCCCCATTTGCACTGACTGGTTCAGAGGGTAGAGAAAAGTCAGCCCCACAGCCCCTGCATCACACAGCCTGCACCCCTGCCCACTCCCATCTACCTCTGCACCTTCTGGGGACAAACCACACCAGCAGGAGGCTTCCCAAGCACAGAGATGAGAGCAAAGAGGAAACCCAGGGGTGGACAGCACTACCTTGTTTCACCTTTCCCTGGGCAGTCACATAGTGTCCCCTGGGTAGGGCTTGGCACAGGAGATGCAAGGAAAAAGAGGGACAGGAACTTTCTGCATGCAGGCATGGAGATAGCAGATACATGAGATATCCCTGCAGAGAGGAGGATTTGCTCACCCTCAGGGCTCCCAGCTGGCCATGGCAGACACTGCCCACACTTCAGTGGGCAGCTTTGTTGCTGACACAAAATTGATTTTTTTATGACCCAGTAGGAGGACAAAATAATACATTTAATTTTCAGCTTTGGGGAAGAAAACTACATTTGCCTGCTTTACTGAGGTCACTGAGTCTACCTTGCTTGCTGAGACTGTGAAAGAATAAAACAGCTTTGTGCAGTGCAATGTGACAGAATACCAAAGAGATCCCTCTGACAAGAGCAGCAGGGAGGCAGCTCCATCGTGTCTATCCCAGACACACGCAGCACATTTGAATCACCCTTTTTCTGCAGCTCAGGCAGCCACTGACACCAGTGAGGTTAACTGCTAGCAAGTCAATTTGCATTCATTTCAGAGCTGAGAAAAATAATGAGTGTATAGAGCACAGTGGTGGTGAATGCAGACCAAAAAGATGGGCAACTGACACAGCTGTTCATGAGTTAAATAAATTGACTCAAACTCCACATTTTCTCAGCCAAACATGCATATCACAGAGTATATCTTAAGAGGATATAGTTTTCCTCTTAATTTGGAAAAAAGGTGCCAATATAAAATCTACCAGTACTTTAGTGAGTGTGGTCAGGAATCACAGATCCCTTATAAGCTTCCAAGATAAGGCTTAGTCTCCCTTAAAATGAATAGTGCAAACAAACACGCTTCATTCTTGACAGTCTTCCTGCATCACTTACCAGCAGTTCTGAATACAACCCTTTATTACTGTAAAATGATGGCAGATGGCTCCCAGAAATGGACTCTTGGAGGCATGAGGAATGCATCTCCTCCTTTTTAAACTGTATAGGGATCTTCCAGATTTATAAACTGCTCTAGAGGAGAAAAAAAAAAAAAAAAAAAGGAAAATAGGGAAAATAAACCTAAGACAAATTTGCAAGTTGATATTAACTCTGTGACTACAGGGAACAGGTAAATAAAATAGAATGGATTTTGTAAGCCTAATATTCTTTGTCCTTAGTTTTGACAGTGTCTGTTTAATTCCTTGCACACCTGATGAGACATCTTTTCCTCTATGGAGATCATTCAGATTAAATGAATAATTAGTTTGTTCTCTTGCTTCAGGTTTATTTAAATTATAATTCATAGGCAAATTCTATACTCCCTCTATATTTTATGAATGATAAAATATACACTAAATCCATTTTACTTTAGCCAACAAATTTTCTCAAAAGATAGAAGTGCATCCACACTGTAAGAATATCTTTAGCAATATCTAAGTAGGCAGATGATAATTACTCTGGGGATTTTTTTGTCATGTCTGTGAATCTGATGCACACTAATTGGAGTTTTATGTGCAAGTAAGTAAAACTTAATTCTTCAAAGTTATGAACAGCTTGCCTAACACCTGGAGGTGGTAAGTACCACTTCAATGTGCCAAGCTCCTCTAAGAACACTTACGTTAATGGGGCCTCTGTTACAACACAAGCCTTCTCCTGCTGCCTGACAGAATTTGATGTAGTCATTATAAATTGTGTTCCAGAGTGAGAAATCCCTTTATATTTATCAGTATAATCTTTGGATTCCACTGGTAGATCGACAGACTTAACAGACAACAGTGAGTGTTGTCAGACTTCTAGGAATATCAGCTGTGTTTGTAATCACCTTCCCAATTCTTATTTTAAAAATTATGTATGTAAGTGTATTAATGCAATGTAATAATAAACATGTCTGTAGTAACTGCATACATGCAGGAAAGTATTAGACCAAAATCTCACACTCTGAATTCTTTATCTAATTCAACTCTTTAATGATATGGCAGAAAATGGAAGTAGGGTTATTTTTCTTCTGAAGAGTAGTTCTCTGTACTCCTGTATTTGGAGTCACTGTTCCACACCTTGATGCACTGGACAACAAAAATTCGGGCAAAAATCACCTGAGAAACTATTGCATTACTATCATGAACACCGATAATTCAGTTTTTCATTTTTTAATTGTTATTGCCCTTTTTTGTGTCCTTTCTTTTCTTCCTGACAAGTGTACAGAAAACATTTTTTATTCAACATACATGATAAATGCCTATCAAAAGCTTGTATGTCCAGACAGTCAAAATTTCATCCATGTTTTTAACTGTAAGAGCATTACTGTAAATCTCTGTCTTTAAAATATGACCAGTTCAGTCCATTTCACAGTCTCCCTGACCAAGAACCTTCTGTTGACGTGTTTGTATTTCCTAAGAGTGCTGCATAATTTCTTTAGACTGAATACATCATTCACATTTCTGCTCCCACAGGAGATCAATTTCTTAATTGCATACATAAACCATTGTATGTTAGGTGTGCACTGCATGATTTACAAGAGAAGACATAAATTTCAGAGGTATTTTAATGGTGCAGTTTTTTGAAGTAGCATTCTGTTCATTTTTATCATCATATAGTACTCAAACTAGGAGAAACTGAAAAACATTATTTTCAATTTAAAAAATGAGTCAAGGATTGAAGACTTCTCTCAAGGAAGAGTTTATCCAATGGGTAATAATCCATTATTTAATTATACTATGATTTTCTGCTCACATCAGTGTTGTGCATCACAATATATTACCAGAAACTAGCTGAAATTTTCTGCAGCCATTTGGCTAGCTGCAATGAGTATTCTGTTCACAGACAAAAAGTAGTTACTTTTCCATATTCTACTGGCCCACTGTTTGAATTGTTTTGCGTGTCATACAGATGTAATTGTTACAGAGTGATTTCAGATTTGTCATCTTTATCTCTGATGTTGGGAGTTGTTCAAGCTTTCACCTCAGTCATGATACAACTGCTATTGGAAAAGATTCTCTGTAGCTGCTCTGCTACGAAAATTTTTACTGAAGCAAATACATAGGACACAGACTGGAGGTACAGAATGAAAAGTGGAACAAAACACGCAGGAGTGTCTGAAGGTGCCTGCACTGAAATGTTGAAAATTCACAGAGAATTTCCTGCTTCTGGAAAGTTTTGCCATTTATTTCTCTCTCAGAGCCATATGTACTCAGAGTCTTCATGGAAAACAAAGATAATAATAAATGCCTTATACTGCTTCCTTAAAATAAAGACCTTTTTCCTTACATCACCTTCTAAGTTGACTTACTCTTCTACCTAAAGGTTTGGCATGTTTCACAGTCTTTAAAATATAATGTCACATCTGCTCACATACCACATATCCATTTAAACTTTTTAATAAACATAAAATATAATAAATTATAAGGAATAGGAACAAAAATCTATAATTGTTATAAAAAGCTGAGCATAACACCAAATTACAAAAATATTACACAGTTTTTCTTCTTTTCTAAAACAATGGGGTCCCTCCAGATAAGATATATCTTGCCATGACTCTCTTAGCTGTTTAAGTGATCTGCTGGGTGAAGCTTCTGACTAACTGCTCATTCCATTCAGTGGCAGAATACAAACCTTCAATAGAGTGCAGTTCAGCGCACCTAGAGTACTGGAGTGGGTTTTTTTGCGTTCAGATGTATGAATGACTAGTTTTAGAGTAAATGAGATGTCTGATATGAGAAGCTGCATTCTGTGGGGTCAAAGAAACAAATAAAAAAGGTGTAGCTTAATTTCCTCTGGACAGATTCCTCTGGTCAAGGCACTGCCCAGGGCTGGGCACTGTTTGAACTCCAAGTGCCATTCTGCTTCAGGACAACTGAACCAACCTCATCCAGCAGAGAGATCTAAATCCCCTGAGCACAGGAATGGCAGAACTTTGCTTTTCCAGTCACTTGCCCTTACTCAGTTCATCCTAACAAGAATAACACTGAATATTCACTGGTGAGAGGGGGTCTTCTGTCCTCCTTGCACTGTGTCTGTGTGAGAGGCAGGGGAGGGGAGTTCCTGGCCCAGACTTGTGGAATCTGTTGCTGTGTGGCCACCCTGCAATGGTGGTGTAGGTAACAGGCAACACTGGGCAGAGTCAGCTTTGAGGGCAGCTCAATGTGAGCAGAACAACCAGGACTTCAGGTGCAGGTGGGGGATACACGTGAGAGGCCATAACTAACCACTCAACTAAGGTAAGAGGATGAATGAGCCCTGAATAGATGAGGATTACAGAAGGATGGAGACACCTGAAGATAACGAAACTACTAAAGATACCTGTGCCCTCTCCTTGGGGTTAATAGGAGGACAGTAAGGAAACCAGTATATCGGAGAGAGGAGACTAGGAGGCTTGAAGGAAAGCTTTGACTTCCTTTGTTTTATGAGTACCACCAGGGAATAATGCAATATTCCTATCTTTTCTCTCTGATCATGAATGGGAGAGAAAAGTGAGAAGTTTTTTGTAATCATCTTCCCAATTCTTATTTTAAAAATAATATATGTAAGTATATTAATGAAAGGTAATAATAAACATGTCTGTAGTAACTGCATACCATGCAGGAAAGTACTAGACCAAAATCTCACACTCTGAATTGTTTATCTAACTTGACTCTCTTATGATGTGGCCGAAAATGGAATTAGGGTTTAGCCTGCTCAGCAACAAAATGAGAAGAAAGCAACTCTAGTTTTGTTCTTTATCATTTCTGGGGGGTGAAGGGAGCTAGGGAGGAAGTAGAGCAGATTTGATTTGCATATCTGCTGAAGGAGTAGTGGGGGACAGTGAAACCTTCTGTGTGTTTCTGAGATGAAGAGAGCTGTGAAAACTTGAAACCTATTTTCAGCTCATTTGGTCATTATTTTGTGGGGCACAGAATAAATCTAAATATTCCATTTTATTGGACAAGGGACTTTAAGAGACCAATGCAGTATTTAATTAATGCTGTTATGTCCTTGTGTTTATTTGTAGTTGCTGTTTTTTTGTCTTAGTATTCAATATGACTATATTGCACAACTTGCATCGTGGTTAATGCTTAAAAATATTCTAAGGAAAGGACTATAAATGGGATATTTTTATGAGGGGGAGCATGAAGTTAGTGACAGGAAATTCCTTTCTAATTACTTTTTTTGTCTTTTTTTTTTTTTTAAGAGGTTTGAAGACATTAAAGCAGTGGCTTTTTGCAGCCGCGTGTGTCCCTTTTCA
>NW_024499574.1:0-113070 GCF_017590055.1 Onychostruthus taczanowskii
GCTTTTGAATCCCGTGTGCATGAGCAATGTGGAATAAGGGAACACAAACCAAATTGTGTGAGAGCAGCTGTTCAGGGTGTCCCTGCTGAGCAGCCGTGTGCCTCAGAGCTCAGCCAGGAGCAGGACAGCACACACGGATTGTGGGCTGAGCACAGCCCACGTGTTTTGCTTGTTGGTGTGGGCAGAGAGCACTGAGGTTTGTTCCTGAAGGCCGGTGAGGGGAGAGCAGGGAAGGGCAGAGCATGGACCAACCCTCCCAACACGGGTGTCTCATGGTGCTGGGCTGGGAACCAGCATGGTGACAGTGCCTGGTGCTGGCAATGGCATGCCAGGGTGTCATTGCCATGTGCTCAACTTTCTGACATGTCTGTTAAATGGCGTAAAAAATGTTCATGGAAGCCAGTGCTGTCACCTGTGGCACAGTTTCTGTCATGAGGGGAAAGGAAGAGTCCATCTCAAGTTATCCTTTGACTTGGTATTTTTTAATTTGTAAAATAAAGCAATTCAGGCACAGACTCAGATCAGTTACAGATACATTGCTTCAAAGAGATTGACAACATCCAAACCAGACACATTGAATCAGGATGTGTTTAGTGAACACAAGGCTCCAGTCATGCATGTTTCTTTAACCAGTTACTTTAGAAATAGGTTAGATCCCACTGCAGCTGAAAAGGGTCATGAAGCTCCAGTTCTGATGTAACAATAATGCAGTGACACAGATCACTATTTCAGCAAGAGCAGGAATCTCAAAAGGCTATGTCATTCTTTCCTGAACAATGCTGGAATGTTATAGACACCTTTAGAATTATCAAATGTTTCTCTAGAGTTAAATCTGAATTGAAAATGATCAGTAGGACATTCTGAAAATATTGTGAATTCCTAAGAATCCTCATTAGGAGGATTTAGTAACCAGAAACGGCATTCAAGCCTTATGTTCAGAGAATGTGACCATGCCTGTGCTTAAACAGGTCTATTCTATTTGTATCAGGTATTGTAACGTCTAGCATTACAAGAGATTACATTCTAGTCAATCCTGGCCCTGTTTTACTGCTGTGCTAGGGAAACTGTGGTGATTTCCAAGGAAAGTACAGCAGATAGTAGAGAACATGCACAATTATTCTTGACAGGACTCACATCCAAGTAAAGCAAATTCTCACCTTCCTATTGACTGCTGATCAAGGCCCTAATCTACACATTCCAGCATCTATTATTTATAACTCTGATTATTTCAATTTAATTGATTTGGATCTAAACTAGAAAGTCCGGGCTAAGCCACTGTCTTTACATGGGTGCATTGCCAACATAACAGTTACTGTGGTGCCACATCCTGGCGGGCAGCTCTTGAAATTTGGGATTGCTCCAAATTAAGACCAATGTGTGTGCTGTAAGGCAGGCAGCCATTATAACTACGCAGATTGAGTCTCCATTGCTTAAAGGTGAAAATCCATTGAATACAACAATGAGCACACAAATAAAATATATGATGTAAAGGATAAGGAAGGAAAAGACTGACTTGATGGCTTTCCTGTGGGCCTCTAAGCTGGGATCCCTGAAGCCACTTGCATTACTTTGCATCCGTCTGGTGTGTATCCACAGAGACCGAATCAGCAGAACACTGGAAACAACAGACAGTATTAAAGGCATAACTATACCGGCATTACTGAGAAGAATTATTAAACCCAAACTGTCTTTCCTTGTGGTTCTCCTTGATGAAGAGTTGGTCATGGATGAAGGAGCAGTGATGTTCTCATGCACACTGTAGATATCCCAGGCGGGTGAACTGTGGTGTTTACAAATGTGGATTTGCACTCCAGTGTCTGGTGTACCTCTTTACATGTTGAGATTTGTATTTTATATGCGATGCCTTAATGTCTCCCTTTGTTGCACAGTTATCTGTTCAGGGTTTCTGAGACATAGTTGCCACGGCCTCTTGTAATAGTTGCATAGCTCTTCTCTTTATCAGATATTTTCAAGTTACTGCTGCAATGAGGATTACAATGTTCTTCTTCTGCCTATGCTATATTTTAAGCATCATAATTATCCTTTCATGCTTCCTCTGAGTGTCCCAATGGAGAACAATACATTTCTGTGACAAGATCAGAACAGAGAAAGGGAAAATAATTTTACAGAATACCTCACTGGTCCATTTTTCTCCAGCCTCCAGAATAGACGTGGAATTTGCCTAACAAATTTGAGATCTGGGAATATACAACATTACACATAGGGGAAATGGCACAAGTGTTAATTGAGGCCAAATTTTTCCCCCACATGGAATATGCATGTTTTTGAAATTCTGTTATGTATTCTAAAAGAAATTAATTCAAACACTTTCCACATCTAAGGAGATACAGGTCTTTACGTAAGTGGAGAGGCTTGGATTTCTTAAAAAACTTTGGAACTCACATTTGATCTGTAGCCTAGAAAATAGAAGGAAGCATACCAAGGCTCTTCAAAAACACAGTGACACATGTAGCTATCAGTAGCACAGTAAGAAGCTGCGGGCAATGATCAAATGAGAAATTTTGAGATGTTTTCAAGGTGGTTTCTTTGAGTAGCTTGAAATTTCTGAGTGTTTAATGTAATCTATGATGGCCTAGGAGAGAGTTCAAGCCTTTTTTATCATGCACTCATAGGAACAAAACTTCATTTACCTCAGACATATGTACCTTTGTTTATATATTTTAGACATGTACTACTGTTGGTATTATGTACATATAAGGTACCGAAACTTATTATTTGAAAATATAGACCAAGGAAAAGATTGAAATAATTCATGACCCAAAAAAACATTTTAAAAATTATTTTACTTTAGTATCAGTATAAAATCTTTTTCTCTTCTCATTAAAAATGTTATTAATAATTATTTTTAGTGAGAGTAACATGCATAGGCTTCATTTTTGTTTTTTAATCTGGGCTAATTGCTTTGAAACACAGTGATTCAGAGATCTTGTATGTTCAGTTTCATTTGATAAAGGCGCTAAATGGCTTTCCCACTATCATATCGGCAAAGTTTTTTGCTGAAATTCAGTTGAAAATGCCAATTTCCCTCTTGTCAAAGCTTGCAAACTGCTAACCTGTTCTTCTGGTTTTATGTTTATGAAATGGGTTCAAAACTCACAGAAGCTCTTCCTTAGAATGTTTTTAAAATCGATTAGAACATTATGCTTCCAAATGTTGCAAGTGCACCTGCATGAGAGGTTTTGGAGCTGTCAAACTTATACAATTTTTGGCATGACAATCTTTTGAAAAGCAATTACTTTCTCATCCACTTATACAATTTCACTTTCACCTTGAAGAAATAAAAAAGTGTGTTTGGTTTTTGACAGGAATGGGTCTGCAGCATGCT
Organism: Onychostruthus taczanowskii; assembly: GCF_017590055.1. Taxonomy (NCBI): domain Eukaryota; kingdom Metazoa; phylum Chordata; class Aves; order Passeriformes; family Passeridae; genus Onychostruthus; species Onychostruthus taczanowskii. The sequence goes on from NW_024499574.1 coordinate 3,347, forward strand.
ATTGACAGACTCTTCCAACAGAAAAAGGTCAGCAAACAGGTATCACTTCCCGTTTAGTAAAAGAAAATGGTGTAGCTGCTGTTTTAATTCAACTTGTTAAACTCATCTCTTTGAATTCAGCTCTTTTAAGCTCACTCATTGAATCACAGAATCACAGAATGGTTTGGGTTAAAGGGGCCTTAAAGACCATCCAGTTCCAGCCCCCTGCCATAGGCAGGGACACCTTCCTGTAGACCAGGCCCCATTCAAAGCCCCATTCAGCACTGAGCCTGAGCCTCGTGCCGCAAGGTAACCAGCAAATGTCTGTGTGATATGTGTAGGGTTGGTGGGCAAGGTTTTGGCAGTGGGGAGGCTGCAGGGGTGGCTTGTGTGAGAAGAGATCAGAACATGCCCCTGTGTCACACAGAACTTTATGAAATGGGTTCAAAACTCACAGAAGCTCTTCCTTAGAATGTTTTTAAAATCGATTAGAACATTATGCTTCCAAATGTTGCAAGTGCACCTGCATGAGGCAATTAGGAGCTCATCCACTTATACAATTTCACTTTCACCTTGAAGAAATAAAAAAGTGTGTTTGGTTTTTGACAGGAATGGGTCTGCAGCATGCTATTGACAGACTCTTCCAACAGAAAAAGGTCAGCAAACAGGTATCACTTCCCGTTTAGTAAAAGAAAATGGTGTAGCTGCTGTTTTAATTCAACTTGTTAAACTCATCTCTTTGAATTCAGCTCTTTTAAGCTCACTCATTGAATCACAGAATCACAGAATGGTTTGGGTTAAAGGGGCCTTAAAGACCATCTAGTTCCAGCCCCCTGCCATAGGCAGGGACACCTTCCTGTAGACCAGGCCCCATTCAAAGCCCCATTCAGCACTGAGCCTGAGCCTCGTGCCGCAAGGTAACCAGCAAATGTCTGTGTGATATGTGTAGGGTTGGTGGGCAAGGTTTTGGCAGTGGGGAGGCTGCAGGGGTGGCTTGTGTGAGAAGAGATCAGAACATGCCCCTGTGTCACACAGAACCAGACCCAGTTACCCCCAAAAGGAATCCACCATTGGCCAAGGCTCTGCCCACCAGTGGTGCCGGTGACATCTCTGTGACAACTCATTTAATGAAGGGTAAAGCCCAGTGCCCAGCAACTGTGAGTGAGAGGACAGAGAGAGAATATGTGAGAGAAACAGCCTTGCAGACAGCCAGGTCAGTGAGGAAGGAAGGGGACAAGATGCTCCAGGCACTAAAGCAGATCTTCTCGTGCTTTCCCTGGAGAGGACCACACTGATGTAGACTGTGACCCTGCAGGCTCTGTCAGACCACACTGCAGCAGATATCCAAAGTGCAGCCTGAGCAGTTTGTCCCTGGCAGCAGGTGGTTGTGCCCTGAAGGAAGCTGCATCCTGTGGAGATACCACCATGGACAAGGCTCGTGGCAGGAGCTGCAGCCTGTGGGGATCCCATGCTGAAGCACTTTGTTCCTGGAAGATTGCACCTTGTGGAGAGGATCCCCTCTGCAGTCCCCATTCCCTGTTCCCCTGCCCTGCTCAGGGAGGGAGGAGATGGAAGAGTGAAGAGGCAGGGGTGGGGGCTGGGGGGGGGGGAAGGTTTCTGGTTTTGTTCTTTTTTTCTCACTCCCTAGTCTCTTATTGATTGGAAATAAATTCAGTTATTTTGCCCATGTTGAAGGAATCCCCACAAGGCAAGGCAAAGACAGTGCGGTCACTGTCAGGCCTGCAGTCCACCCACAATGTGGTCAAGGACAGCAGATAACTTGGTGAGAACAATTAGGGACATCCACAAGTCCAGGGATTGCCAGTCATATCCACAGTGATAAGACATGCCCAGGATCAAGCCAGTAATTCCAGTCTGCAGGCCAGGATCAGTATCCAAGTGAGCAAAGCAGGTGGAAAGGCCCAGGCAAAGCTGCAGCACAGCTCGAGGAGAGACAAAGGTTGACCATCAAGCTTAGAAGCAGCTCCTGAATGTAGAGGGGTCAAAGCCCCACTGAGGCTTCCCTCAGCAATTTGCTAAAAGGCCAGTCAGGTGGACTGTGGAAGTTGGCTCTGGAACAAGGCAGCCAAACCCCCAAAAGCAAGGCCTTACTTTCACCAGAAAGTCCAATCACAGCTTTTTGTCTTCCCCTGTCCCCACACACACAGAAAAGCAGTACAGCTGGCACACTGATTTTGCCTTTTTTTTTTAAATCCTGCTGTGATGGGCACTGAAAATAGACAGCATTGCATGTTGTCCTGAATTTCAATGATGAAAATTCCAGGCATGCTTATGGGACTGCAAATCAGAGAAGGATCCTGTAGTGATCTCTCATGTCGATATTTGCAATTCCTGCCTTGAGCTAAGGACTCTAATCAGATTAGTGGGGTTTTTTTATTGGAAAAGGAAATGCTTTAGAATATAAATTTGTTCTTCTGTCTTTCTCTGATTTTCTCACTGATTATTGTTTTCATCATTAAATTGCAGAAACCCAGAAGTGTACCTTTAACAGAAAAGGACTTTGTTTCCAATGCTGGCCTTACTGTTTTATGCTACATGTAAGCAGTTCCCTAGAAATTTTGTGGGTTTTTTTTTTTTTCCCCCTGGATGCTCCATGGAAAGAGGTCCTGGACAAGAAGATTTTCATGATGTCCTTCTGGCAGTGTTAGGGGATGATGAGCTTTGAATTATCTTTTATTTCTGGTTTGATCCACTGTAAAAGACTTGAAATGAGCAGCAAGAGTTTCTGAGTAGCATTGGTGCGTATGCCAATAACTCATATGTTCTGGAAGGGTCAGAGTCCATGACTTTTAAATTTTTTTCAGGTTGCTATATGGTTAGTTAAGATGTGGGAATTGAACCAATTTCCATCCTATGGAAAAACAGACAAAAAGAAAAAAATGGCTTCATTCAAACAAGATGTGTGATATCAGAGGATCACAACTGCTGTAATTCTCATCTTCTTAGTGGTTCAGAGGCTGTTCCTTTTGTTTCCCAGAAAAAAAATTTATCAAATTTATTTACTAACTTATCCAGTATAACTCAGAGATTTAGTAGATGGTGTATATAAGGCATATTAAAGATATTTTTATTCATGTGATAATAATTAGTTAGGTGGTCCGTTACAGAAAGGAATATATAGCAGGAGACTGGCCCTATGAGGTGCTTTCCAATATCTTTGTCAGTGTTCCCTCTTAGAACCTCAAATTGATGTAAATGGACTGGTAAATACTTGATTTAATTTTATGGAAAGGAGGCTTTGGAGGGAAAATGTACTTAAAGAGGCAGGAAAATAGCACATGCTTTTGAATCCCGTGTGCATGAGCAATGTGGAATAAGGGAACACAAACCAAATTGTGTGAGAGCAGCTGTTCAGGGTGTTCCTGCTGAGCAGCCGTGTGCCTCAGAGCTCAGCCAGGAGCAGGACAGCACACACGGATTGTGGGCTGAGCACAGCCCACGTGTTTTTCTTGTTGGTGTGGGCAGAGAGCACTGAGGTTTGTTCCTGAAGGCCGGTGAGGGGAGAGCAGGGAAGGGCAGAGCATGGACCAACCCTCCCATCACGGGTGTCTCATGGTGCTGGGCTGGGAACCAGCATGGTGACAGTGCCTGGTGCTGGCAATGGCATGCCAGGGTGTCATTGCCATGTGCTCAACTTTCTGCATGTCTGTTAAATGGCGTAAAAAATGTTCATGGAAGCCAGTGCTGTCACCTGTGGCACAGTTTCTGTCATGAGGGGAAAGGAAGAGTCCATCTCAAGTTATCCTTTGACTTGGTATTTTTTAATTTGTAAAATAAACCAATTCAGGCACAGACTCAGATCAGTTACAGATACATTGCTTCAAAGAGATTGACAACATCCAAACCAGACACATTGAATCAGGATGGGCTTAGTGAACAGAAGGCTCAAGTCATGTATGTTTCTGTGACAGTTACTTTAGAAGTGAATAAACTCTCACTGCAGCTGGAAAGGCTCCCAAAACTCCAGTTCTGATGTAAGTACTTCAGGAAGAGCAGAAGAAGATCAGAAGGCTGTTTTGTTCTTTACTGAATCGTACAGGAATCTGAGTCTTGGCCTTGTTTTTCTCTTGTTTCAGAGAAACTGTGGCAATTTCCAAGAAAAGAGTAGCAAATAGGAGACAACTTACAAAATTTTCAAAACAAAACTCACATTCAAGTAAAGCAAATTTTCACTCTTCTTCATCATTCCAGATCAAGGCCCTAAAGTATTAATTCCAGTGCCTATATTTTTTATCTCTGACAACTTCATTTTAATTAATTTGGATCTAAACTAGAAATTACAGGCTGTCATAATCCTTTACATTGATATAGTTCTGACAGGACATTTAGTGTGGTGCCACATCCTAGCTGGCAGCTCTTGAAATTTGGGATAGCTCCAAATTAAAACCATTGTGTGTCCTGTAGGACAGGCAGCCAATATAACTCTACACATGGATTCCTTATCACTTAAAGGTGAAAAAACTCTGGAGTAGAGGAGAAGCAAACAAATAAAATATGTAATGTAGAATATAAAGAAGGAACAGACTGACTTGATGACTTTCCTGTGGGTCTCTAAGCTGGGATCCCTGAAGCCACTTGCATTACTTTGCATCCGTCTGGTGTGTATCCACAGAGACCGAATCAGCAGAACACTGGAAACAACAGACAGTATTAAAGGCAAAGCTGTACTTGTATTCCAGAGATAAATCAATAAAGTCAAACTGTCATCCCCTGTGGTTCTCACTGATGAAGAATTTGTCATGGATGAAGGAGCAGTGATGTTCTCATGCACACTGTAGACGTCCCAGGCAAAGGAAATTGCAGTTATGAAGGAGGAGAGCCATGATATGAGCAGCATCCAGGGCACCAGCCTGGCAATTCTTAGCTTCAGCCAGATGAAGAAAGACTGTGTAAAGCTGGCAACCTTGATACAATAGAAGACACTAAGCCAGGCTCCAAAACCAGAGGCTGCAGTAGCTCAGAAATGTAAAAATTGTCTTGGAAACTACGAACACATTTTCTTTATAAACAAAGGGTTCATAAGATAGACTTATTAAGAAATCCAGTGTAGTCCCTGACTGCAAAATGAATCTAGATGAACTCAGTGAGATCACAATCATGTCATATGGGGGCCATGTTTTGCTCCCAATGCAGCTTGTTGAAATGGCAGCCAAGATAATTCCATCTCCTAGAATTCCTGCCAGGGATTCAATTATACCAACTGGTAGACAAAGGAGAGCAAATGATGTCACCATTGTAACTCAAGAGCTTGCAATTATTACTCAGCTTCCACTGGGCTCCTGAAAGCCTCAGATCTGGCACTGCCAATCCCAAGGAGCTGTTATGGGCAGTGCTCACCTATTTATCTCAGGGGCAGAAGTATCCTAATGTCATTTAATATTTCTGCTATTTTAGATCTTGCTTTTGGGGTTGATGTCTCAGTTGATTTGTCTAAACATGCAAATTGGATAAAGATTTAATTGCATAATTTTCATTTTTGTGGAAGGATTTGCATTGTAAAGCTATGGAGCATCTCAACTGGGGTTTTTAGAACTGTGGGTCTGCACTTCAGTATCTGATGTCTTGCTTTACATGCCTAGATTTGGTTTTCTTAAAATATCTTATGCTTTAATCTCTCCCTGTCTTGTATTGTCATGTCTTAATTTATGAGAGTAATCTCTGTGGCCTCTTCTAATATTGAAGCAGGTCCTTATCAGATGTATTCAAATATCTGCCAATGGCTTGGTGGGCATGTGACAGCCAATCAAGGTCAACCCCCCACAAGTATCAAGGATTTTCATCATGGCTCCCCTGTCATTGCACGGCATGGTAAAGGTTCTAATATTTCAAGGCCTTGTTTTTATGTAATGAACCAAACTAATGACATCCTGTAGCACCTTTTGCAAGTCTGACTCCAGTTTCTTTTCTGTAATAACTCATCTATGAACATTGCAGTGAACAAATTCCAGGTGTAGTGATGGATATGTAATCTTACCACCCAATCCTTCTCTTATGCCAGTCAAAGCAGCTGCTCCACTGGTTTTTACACTTGCACAGCTCTTCCAGAAAATATTTTTATGAAATAACTAATTTACTGTTGAGAATACAGCTTCTGTGGTAAATCTTCCCTTCAGTGGCTTACAGAAGGTAGCTCTTCATTTATTTCACTACTGAAACAGAATTCATCAAACATCTTAATCTGAGGCATTTTAGAAACATTTGTACTTTCATCCATCCACTAAGTAATCCTCTTCCACTATGTAATTCGTGCTGATACTTGTCTCTTCAAACCTTCAGCAGTATTTTTATGTATCTTCTACCAGTGTTTGCTGACAACAGAATCCATTTTAGTTTGCTGCTCTATTGCTTTCTGTGTATTATCCCAGCCATTTTTACTTTTTATGACAGGAAGAATAGGTGTTTCTCTGGTGCTATGTGACATTTTTTTCTTTTGCTGTGAAGCAAGAAACCTCAAAGGAGGCTTCTCTACACATTTGTCATTAAGTTTGGTAAAATTTTGTAAAGTAGTGAATTGAATCATGTGGCTTGAAATACGGCTGAAAAAATTGTAAGGATTCATCTCTGTGCTCTGGATGCTTAGATTTTAAATACCTTGGTAATTCTCATGGCTTCATACTGACATTAGCTAAATTTTCAAGCATTTTCAAAGTAAAAATTTCAAGTACTCCTGTCTATGTGATCTGCATGGCCATCTGTGTGCTTGAGTAGTGTTTCTATAGACCACAGAATGATACAATCATAGAATGGTTTGGATTGGAAGGGACCTTACAGATCATCTAGTTCCAACCTCCCCACCACAGGCAGGGATACCTGCCCAAGGAGTATTTTCTCAGCCTCACTCCCTAGATTGACTTCAAGAAAACAGAGCTGTAACATCCACACATCATCAGGACAATGGATTCAACCACTTGCAGCAATACTACCCATACATGACAGAATCTAATTAAGTAGAATAGCAAGTATAGATGTAAACAAATATCATAAATACCAACTCTGCGGGAGATGTTTCAATAGGATAGATTAGACATTTAATGAAATTATGTAACATTGGAACAATGTCTGTTTGTAGTTATTAACATACTACAGTACCCTCCTAATGTTGTACAATTAGAGAATCGGACACAGTTTGCAGTCAGCAAATTGCTTACAGAAATAATTCTAAATTTAGGGTTATTACTAAATTGCAATTCATCCCATATGCAACAAACTGCAGAACTTGCCGTTTTTTCATGCAACTTTATATTATCCTGGTAAGCCACACCAGGGAATGACCTTTGTTTCCATGGTTAAGAGATCCAGTGTGACTCATGTGCCTCTACTCACTGCAGACCTCAAAAGCCAAGCGAAGCCTACCCTATCTGGCAATGGGCTGACAGTCTGAGTGACACTGCTGCCATTCCAGCTGCTGGATTTGATTCTGCTGCTGTATTCTCAATTATGCTCATGCTCAGGAATTATCTAGAAAATACTGGAGCAATCTTTTTCTCTAGGAGGGGTCAAAGGAAGCTGCTGGTGGGTAGATAACTCCTTCACCCTACGAAAAATGACTGTCCAGTTCCGGGGATTGTATTGTGCTGTCCAATTTGGTGGAACAACAGGAAGTGACACATTTTGACCTGAAAAAGGTCAGTTTAAGTAAGTAGAGATCTCATGCCTGTCACTGTTACCGTATCACATTCTGGTCACCAACACCTGAGAAGAAGGTGCTCCATTGCATTTTGCAGCCTTACTCCCTTGATGCTGATTGTCAGGCACTCAGTCTGAGTCCATGGCACAGATGGAGACAAAGGTCTCTCTGGCCATCTCCCAGAATGTCTATCCATAAGTCAAAATCAACATGAGAGATCAGATGGGTGCTAGCTGAACCTGAACAGCCCATCCTCATGGAGTCAACTAACAAAATATATACATATCCCCATACACAGTTTATAGAAAGGCTACGATAGAAGCCTAGCAGTCAACTATTTCAAAGGCTGCTCAACACCCTGTAAGCCCACAAGGGAGAATTACGGCTGAAGCATAGATTACAATGGTCATGTCAAGGAGCAGCAGGAGGAGCTGTTCCATAAGGAAATGAGATCCAAAAAGCCAGCACCAGCACAAGGCAGCTAAGGATAGGACTGTCAAGCATGCAGTCCCACCTCCTATAGGCAAGGATAGCAGAGAAGCTCTGTAATGGGTCAGCCAGCCGTCCAGTCATACCAGATGTGTCCATAGTGATACAACATGTCCAAGATCAAGCCAGTAATTCCAGTTTGTAGACCACGATCAGTATCCAGGTCAGCTAGGCAGGCGGAAAGACTCAGGCAAAGCTGCAGCACAGATCAGTGAGAGAGCAAGGATGAGCACCCAGCTTAGAAGCAGCTCCTGAAATGAGAGGGGGCTGAGCCATGCTGAGGCATCTCCCAGCAATTTGCTTTAAGGTCAGTCAGTTGTGCTGTGGAAGTTGACACTGAAACTCAGCAGCCAAAAACCCCAAAAGCAGTGCAGAGCCCCTAACCATATTCATATTCATCATATCAGTACCTGGGAACTTTATCAATGAGTCCACCCCAGTCCCGCCTTTTTATCGTCTGGTGGTAAAACTAATTATATCAGCAGTATTCAACACAATTCCAAGGGCTTGACAAAGAAATCAGAATTAACTACCACAGTAGATGGGTAGATAAGTATATAAAAAAGTTCAGTAAATATCTAGAGAATAAGTATACAATGTACAGCACTCTAATCTGGTTTACCAGGAGCACAGCCAGTAGATTAAGGAAAGTGATTATCTTCCTCAACACTTTTTTAAGGTGGTATCTGGACTATTGCATCCAGTATTTGGGGGGAATTTTATTTTTCTGATGACTGGACATTACTAAATTTACACACAACAGCAGGCTTTGGCTGACCACAAAGTTCTGGAAAACAGATTCAGAATTCCAAATCATTTTGGCAAGCTGGAGATGCAGTCTGATAAAATAGGGACAAATGTTTACAGATATGAATAAACACATGCATATATAAATTTGTGATGAAAGCTGTAATAAAAATAGATGCCATGCTGGGAGATGCAACCAAAAATTTTTGTTTGTTGCATAAATTAAGGCATTGTACTCTTGTATGTAGCTCTAATAAAGTTGTATTGCAGAACTATAAAACCTGGAAACAACAGTCTTTTTTAGTTTAGAAAGAAGAAATCTGCCAAAGGTCTAACAAGCATGCAAAAATAACTCTGAAGATACAGGAATAAACTTTCTTAAATTGCATTGTGGAGAGGGAAAGAGGTGGCTGGTTTCATAATTACAAAGCCAGATCCTTTTTACAATTAGTGTTAAAACTTACAGGAAAAAGAATCATGTATATTTTCATTGCAAACTTTTTAAAAGAGTTGGAACAAGAAGCTTCTGGAGAGTCACAGGGGAAGCTGATCTTGCCTTGGAGAAGAGAAATGAATGAATGCAAAGCTTATTCATCTAACTATATAGAAATCTACTAAAAATACATTTGTTTTCATTTCATCACTCTGGGAGAAAATGTCTCCCAACTAATTTGGCTGTTCAATGAACCAAAGTGTTTGGTACTTAATAATACCTCATAGTGACACAGGAGATTATTTAGTTCAATTCAAAATATGCCATGTTGCTGGCCAGATGGAAACAACTCCACTTGACAGAGGCACTGGCAAGTTCCCTGATGACTCAAAACCACATATTACAACAGAATCAAAGATATGAATGGAACCTGAAATCTCCAGAATTCTAAGTTTAAGCCTTAACTTCTGAAACATACTGCAATAACTGGAGATACTGAGGAGGATGAAAAGGGTAAGAAGAGGAGAGGTAAAATGAAATTGTGGTGGAAATACAGAAGAAAGAATTCTTCTGTATTCTGGGTTCTGCTCAGAATAGATGAGGCAATTTTAAATTTTTTAATTTTTTTTTTTTTTTTATTTCACAAGCATTACTTTGTGATATGGCAAAGTATATTAAGAGCTTTAGTATGTAAGTTTGATCTAAACCCCAAATGAGGACAGCAGATTTAGGGGCTGAACTAAAGAGAATTATTGTGACTGATGAAACTTCACTGTCTGGTGCACAGATGTAACTAATGGTAGATATTATGGATGTACTTCTAACAAAAAATATTTAAAAACATTGTCTTGCTGATACCTTCTAAAGTATTTTGAACGGCCATGAAATTCATATAGTTTTGAATTTAGCTGTAAATGCTATGCTTCCATATAGTTCCTTGTTGCAACATTACAATTAAAATACACATTTGGAGACATAAATCTGAGTTGTGGTCAAGTGGTTATTGCATTGTGACATCCATGATTCAAGTGATTTTGCAGCAGAACATTATCTACATGTGGAATATAAATAATTCTGCTTGATAGACCCATAATCTCTGAAATGCAAGGCTGTTTTCACCTCACACTTTGGCACACATGATTTAGGTTATAAGGTTTTGTTCTATTTTGCTATCACCAAGCATAGCAATTAACCTGAGTTTTCCATAAGTAGGTACAACTCCACATCTCACACAAGGCTGTCTTTCATCTGAATTATACCTGTAGGGCTAATACAGTAAAGCACAGGACATAGGTTTTATGTTATGAAATTCACCACTTTTGATTATGTTGCATATGAAAGGGTATTTTTGTTATGGTCATTTTTTAGAATCAGAATGGAGTTTTACAGGAAATATCCCTTTAAATCAGCCTGTAAGCAATTGTAGAAAACAAAGCAGAAAGCAAGCAATTTAAAGAGCCATGGAAAATGGTTTTCTAGGATGTATTTTGGAAGGTGGTGCACTGTGAAGAAGCAAGGACAGAGTTGATACACACTCAATTGTAAGAGAAGCCCTCTGGCAGTCTGCTGGACTCAGATATTTAATTTGCCTTAGCATGCCTTCTCAGTAGAAGGCTGTGTGGCTGCTTATTCAGGGATTATGCTTTTATTCTTTTTTGCTCTCCTTGATGTTAAATAAATGCTTCAGAGGCTAGGACTTGCTTTTCTGAATGGAAAACTATGCCTCATGGGTGTTTTGGAATGGTTTCACCGTGAATGTCTGAATGCATAAAGAGATATACAACTGCAAAAATCTTTTTTTATTATCAGTCTTTATCCTGTTGCAGAGAAAAAAAATCAAGTTCTCACTACTACAGTAACTACAAGACACCTACAAAATCTTTAACAATAGCCTGAGGTGATATTCTAATTATGCTATTTATTCTTAGAGTTTGTGCCCAATGAAGCAACAAATGAGATATTAAAGTAACATGGAAAATAATAGAAGACATTCATGTGCAATAGGATTATGACTAGGGAAACTCATGTACATTCATGTAGGACAGGGAAAAACAAGGTGTTTTTTAGTTTCAACTTTAGTGGGTTTTGCTATTCTTATTTTCACTGCCTCTTCTGCCTTTCTTGCCTAATCTTCTCTATCCTCTTAGCCTTTATTCTCAGACTTTCCTTTCCTAGTACCTGAAACCAACGCCTTTTCTTCCCTGTCATCAAGGATACCCTTCCTATCTATCTCCCAGTTCACATATCTTATATACATTCTATCCCAAGTTTAAGTATCATACTTGAATCCCAGGTTTAAGTATCATCTTCCTTATGGGTGGACTGATAAATATTCAATATGAAGGACTTGCAGAGGTAAGGCTATTCCTCTCTTTTTCCCCATTGTCTTTAACAAATTCATCCAGGTAACTGAATTGCCACACATTGAGCTAATCTGTGGTTATAAACTTTGGTCTCTCCCTTTCTTCCTTCCTCCTCTGAATCTAAAGTCTATTAACTGGTGGTTGTGGTTAGAAGTATCAATGACTTTTCCATCCTTTTTTTCCCGAATAAAGATGTCCCAGAAAGCTGGAAGGACAGGTTGCCCAGGAAAGTGGTGGATGTCCCCTTGCTAGAGGTATTCAAGGCCTGGACAGAGATTAAGCAGCCTGACCATGTTGGGTTGGTTGAATTGGATGATTTTTGAAAGGGCCCTTCCAACCAAGGCATTCTGTGAATCTTTGAGTTTGTGTACTGATGGAATGATGCTGGATGAGAGGGCAAGTTTTTGGTGGGTAAAAGGGTGAAAAGTTGCCATCTGCATATGTGATTTGAGAGAGTCTGAGAGCATTTTTGTCCCAGAAGGGATTTCTCTCTGTCATCTGCAGGGCAGTTAGAACACTCGGCTAGATCCCTGACTGACAGCTCCAATTATGGGTTGTTTAAACTGAATTTGTCCTCTCATCAGTCCTCCAATCTACAATGGAATATTATGGCTCTCAGGCTATCTTGCCTCCAGTTTTCTGAACTTCTTTAGTGAAGGAACAAGTGCTAAGGGGTTCTGATGTCTTCAGACCAAATGTGTGCTTTTGATGGTTACCAAAATAATTACTAACCTTTAGCAGACAGTCTTGCATATCAAGGAGATTTTCTTTCATGTTGTTTTAATCCTCAAGTCACACTTCTCAGTAGTAGTACCACCAGGGACCATTTGAGGTAGAAGAGCTTGAGTTAAACAGGTGTTTTTTTAAACCCAAGTGTAGTCTCTTTGTAAGTGATAGCCTTTTCACAAGAGTTTTCAAGATGGCCAATGTCATTAACATTGCCTCACCATGTTTTTTTAATGCTCTTTTTAAAAGAGCAATCTTTCATGCAGTCGGTGATACATATATATTTTGGAAGGTTGAAGATGTAATATCAATCCATGAAGCAAAACTTCAGTCTACCAAACCGTTGCAGTGGAATTTACTATTCACATGTTGTAGAATATCAAAGTCCCAATTCAATTTCATTTCAGGATAGATATTAGAAAAATAATTTGCTGAAATCTGCTTTTGGTTCCAAACCATTTGAAATACTAAACATTTAAAATTACCATAAGAAATACTTGCAACAACATCGGTCAAATGCACGCCAACACACTTAATACGTCCATATTTCTTTGAATCAAATGTTTATTTAATTCTAAGAGGTATCTAAAAGATAATTGTTGTTAAGCATTTTTATGTGTAACAGCTTGAAAGCATGCTGAACATTATATTTTTTTCAATGTGCTGATCAGTGTTAGATTTGGAAGAAGCTAATGCACTGTATAGAGAGAAAGTGTCTGTCCCAGAGAAAAAAGCCAGAGGTTCTCTTACTAATTTGTGGACTCAAGGGAGCAGAGCTGTCATATGTGCCTTAAAGATAAGAAGGGAATGAGTTGATAAGGATTACTTGTGACGTCTTCTCCCTCCCTGCCCTCCCTCCCTCCCCCAAGCCCCTCTTCCTGCTTCTGTAATTAGAAAAATTTTATGGAGATACTTTTTGTCTTTGCATTCTGTTGGAGATAAAAGTGTCTTCAAAGAAACCTACATGCTAGCAGGAAAAACAACAGCACCATTTTCGTGTATATGTGAATAATCCAGGCATTCAGCTCTCAAGATACCCAAAGCTCTACAGGTTGTATATTCAAAACCGCATCAGAATATTTACAATGCCATCATGCAATCCTCTCCAAGACAGAGCTTTTTCAAGGTTTAAATATACATACACACTGTCACTTTCAGACAGAAATTGCTACTGTCCTGTGGCACATAATCTGAAAGAAACTTCCATATCCAGCTGGTGATGTGGAAAATGTAAGACATGCTTCACTGCCTTATTGCTACCAGATGCACATATGCTCTGTCCTTACCCTGACAGATGCAAGAAACTCTGCTTGAAAACACACATAACTACGGTGTCTGAATTCCTTTGCAAAAGCTAATAACCACAGCCAAACAGATTTTTCTGAAGTGTGGATCATATAATTTCAGATAAAATATGTCCTATACCTGGATATCTCAGACCATAGTCACAAAGGCAGCATCTACGTGAAATAAATCCACATTTTTCCAATGAGATACACAAATTTTGGAAAAAATAAAAGTTTTAACAACTTAATTTTCTCCATAACAGCTCAACTTTGCTACTGAGTTACTGAACAAACTCAAACCCCAATGTCCACTACAGCTGAATACTACTCAGAAGTATACTTTTCTAGAACAGTACTGAGAATCCAACAATAATGTTGATCAGATCCCACATATAATGCTACTATGGTGCATAATGCCTTAGGAGAAGAAATACCACCACCACACTAGATCTTGCAAGGCAGCTTTCTCAGCATCACAGCACTAAACACATTTGAAACATGTACTAATTCAAAGAGCCGTGCACTTCATTGAGAAAGAGAGGGTTTCACAGGTTTCCTTTCCTGAAACATCCCATTCAATCTTGGAATGAAGTTGTGATCCATCTACTTTTCAGGATGTGTCCTGATTAGTTTACAAGTCTGGTAAAAATTATCCATACATACACATTCAAAGCATTTCTAGGTAGCGTGTGTGGGACAATCCATGTGTTGTGGCAATACCAATGTACTGTTTTGCCAAAGAATGTAGTAAAATTTCATTTAATCAAGAGGAAATGAGAATACCTGTTTAATAGATACTGGTGAAGGAAACCACATTAATGCCAATCATATCCTCCCAGCATATTGACCAAAGGCTTTTTTTGTCTTCTCAAGTGTCATTTTAAAAGTGAATACTTCAGCCAAAGTTTTATTACTTGCTTTAATTTTAATTGCACTGTGTTCAAAATCATCATAACCATTTTATAATCAAAAAAGGCAATAAATTCCTTGCCCAGGTAAATTTTAAAACTTAGATAGTGTTCATAGAGAAAAGAGAAGTAAAATTTACATCATTACATAAAGCTTAGCAGCTGTTAGATGCTGTAATTATGAAGGTGGTCGAGTTCAGATACAGTTAAGACAGATAAATAAACTGAATATTGTCATGAACAAATTTGTCCAGATAGTTTACAAAGATCTCTTCACTGTGAGATCTCAATTGTGGCTAACAAAAGACTTTTTTGTTGCTTTCATTAAGTCAAATCTCAATCAATTTATGCGAGAAGTATTTGCAAAATGGATTCTGATGTTAAGGTGAAGTGACACACTGCAAGGAAAGAAAGGTCGGTAGGGACCTTTTTGTCAGTATTCAAGGACTTTCTTACTGTATTTAGAGCTGTTTGGTAAATATAGAAATATATAGCTATCAGTAACCTGAATGCTAAAAAGAACTGGGAGTAAGTAACTGGTTTCAGCCATATAAGAAATCTATTGTGATAGTAAAGTATTAAATTATGCAAGCACTACAGAAATAGGGAAAAATCAGGTTGATAGGAGCTCTGAACAACTGAACAGATATCAAATTATCTTCAGACTAGTGAACCAAGATATATTCTCCTCAGAGACTTGCAGGCTTGGGAGGCAAACAGTCCCATCCTGGTATTCTGGTTGCAAGCACTTTGGAAGCTGACACCAAGCTGGTCCCCACTACCTCTCTCTGCTCACAGCTGCCAATTGAGAAGGTGTCAAATCCCAATGTCTCACTCTCCTACTGTTTTTAATGTCTCAAAGAAGTAATCTGGGTTCTCAGTCCTCAAAGCAGATAAATCTCCCTCCCAAATCTTCCCAATATTCCTCTTTAAATAAGCAAAGACACACAAGCTGGCCATCTTCCAAGAAGCAATGAACAACTGTAAATAAAATAAGCAATTAATGGGGTTTTTTTCTATGCCTCTTAATGGGAAAGAGAAGAAGTCAGATGTGTTCGCCTCTTGAACGGACACTAGGGCGCAGATGAGAGAGCGAGAGCAAGAAGCAAGTCAGCACCTTGGCTTTTTCTCGTGGGAGGAGGAGCACTAGGATCCCTAGCCCACACTATCTAGCAATAGGCAGAAGCCTGCGGGCCCCAAGGCAGCAGCAGGTTGAAACAGGCTAGTGGCAGGGAGAATATCAGACCAAAACAGGCTTGTTGGGTGGTCAGGATAGTGAGGCTGCTGGAGAGAAAAGAAACAGCGAATAGCTGAGAAGAGGCTGAGTGAGATAGAGAATCACATACTTCTGTTCAAAAAGATTTCAGTGGAGCTCCAAGAGACAGAAAGCTAGGTGGGTCACAGGGACACAGAAAGGAAAAAAAAAATATCCTTTTATGAGAAGAAGAGGTGTTAAGAAGGTGGGTGGAGAGTTGCAGAAACACCATTTCCCTCCCTCCCATTTTCTCTAAGTGTGTTTGTCTCTGAGCTTTTCCTCTCACTTCTCCTCCCTACAGCAAACAGCCAAGCTGGGAAGAAGAGATTGCCTCTGAACTCAGCAGAGTGTGTGGGCACAGAAGACTGATAGCAACCAAGTAAACACAGTTCACAACTGTGGTAGCTGCAGGAGCAAAGCCTGCTCGGTGACAAGCATGAGCACTGTTCCACAGGTAAGGAAATGGGTCTGTCTTGTAATCTGCTGAGGGACCTTCGTTGCACACCTTGCTTTTCCTTCCCTTTCATAGCTACACTGCTTATTGTCTTGGGGGACTGAGGTAATTGAGTTTTTGACAGTTTGTATCCAGAAAGGTCTTGTCCGGGTCTCAGAATTAATGATTTGGGATATGGTGTGATGATTTAGGGGTTCTTGCCCTTCCTGTTAGTCACCCTAATGGCTGTTCTGAGAACTGTTTGAAGCACTGACCAACAAGTAATAATAGTAATAGTAAAACTATTAGTAGTAGTAATAATGATAATAACACTAATAATAAAAATAAGAATGGCATATTTTATTCTTTCTCCATTTTTTTCAGCAAGGTATTATAAGAAAATACTTACAAGAAATGTGCAGTTTCCCTCCTACAAATAGTTGTGGATAAACAAGGCATAGTTTTTGGAATGTGAGAATGACATGGTGAGCCTAATTGCTTCCCGTGTAGTGTGGTGTCCTTTTTCTGCTTTGATGTCTTATATAAATAGCTAGCAAAGTCTTAATTGCATATTTACAGACAAATTGCACTGAACTGAACTGTTAGCTCAAGGTTGCTAAAAAAGTACAAAACATTCAAGGGCAACAGAGATAAGTGAAGTGTTCTATGTTACAAAATAATGCAAACACTGAAATGTGCGTGTGTTCTTACATTGAGATCTGTCCAGTGTGACTGTGGCTGTAATGCAAACTGTCACTTATATTTATCTTGTCTGCATTTTCATAGTTGAAGAATTTGCAGAAATGTTTGTTTTGTATATCCATTCCCAAATTTCTGTGTGATGAAGATCAGACTGTAATCATAATTTTAGTTGTTGGCCATGGTTTTGCTTTACAATTTTAGTACTCCAGAACACAATTCAGTAACCTTTCTGTTTCATATTTCATGTGAGTGAGCAGGTACTCTATTTCAAACACAGGCTAAAATATTTCTCAAATGGCATTTAATGGGTTCCATTTATGTGCTTAAATAATTTGCTGACAAAAGATAAATTTAAGAAAGTGAAGTTTTTTGTGATATTGGGGTATTAGTCTGAAAATATGCCATCCATGTGAGTAATGTGATAAACATGATTTGGGTAACAGCCAAAGTCAGTAATTCATGAATAATCTACTGGCTGAAAAACAATACTGCTACATTATCTGGTAAATAGTTATGAAAAATAACTTCAGTTCTCTCTTTCTTTGATCTCTTTTTCTAAAATTTTCATGAAAGCTAGATGTTTCTTTTTCTGTAACAGCACTAAACACTGTGAAAATGCAAGGTGAGAAAGAATTAGGCAGAGTAACTTCAACCTCCCTTCAGAATTCAGGAATAGCTCACAAACAGAAAGAAGGAGATGCTCAAGGAAAATCAAATGCTTTGGCTGATTTAGTTGTATCAAACAGATCTTGCTTTAGTGATAACAATATTTGTCACACTATCCCAAGTCATGCTTGCATTTGAGTCAGATGATACACATAGTACATTAATATAAAGTCATAAATTTTTATAATTTACAGCTATTACAATTAATCTTTTAATGATTTTACAGCCATTTGTTCTCACTTAGCTATAGTGAACCCATTTAAATTTGAGCATTTGCACATGCTTAAAAACATGAAAGAACTAAAACTGTACTGGAAATTGCACTCATCTTTTCACTAATACTGATTATTCTTCTCACCCATAAGTGAGGCCTATAAGGGAAAACTCTGTCAGATGTTGAAGCCTTTTTGTCCTTTTCCACTGGCTTGTTCAAAGCATTTACTTGTATATTTATATGGAGCATGCTAGATGAAGAAACCAGGTCTCAAAACATGCCACAATAAAGCGCTGCTGCTTCCTGTAAGCTATGTAATGTTCCTGTATCCTGTGCCCTGGAAGTGTTGGTGTGCCACCTCTGGGTTCATCTAGTTAAATCCACACCTCTGCCTTGGCCAAGAATCACTGGCTTAGGAAGGGGTCTGCATTTTAGTGCCTGTGAACCACTTAATCCATTGTGGCATAAAAGGAAAATTCATTCTAGATCAAGAATCTGACAGGGATTTTGCTCTGGTCAGGATCTCTGTAAGAGTACTGAAAAAGCAGATGTTTGTCTATGTAGATTTGTTTAAGCTGTTGTCATGAAAAAGACATAAAGGAGAACTAAATATGACTGCCCTCCTCTTTTTTAATCTGTTTATGTCAGTCCACAATTTCTCTCACATCCCACCCCAGTTACAGAGGCAAGATTAGAAAGGCATTTATTATGGAAGGTGAAGTGTTTCAAGAACGATTTTTATGCTTATGGTTCACATAACACAGACCATAATCCAGTCTCTATGTAGAGGTCCACAACCAATTTCCACTCCCCTGTCGTTTGTTTTGTGCTATACTATTATTTTGGGCATGCTTCTCTCAGCCAGGTACTTCTCTAGTTGTTTCACAGTGGGGATTTGAGGGGGTCAGTGCTGTTTCTCTTGGAGATTTTTAAAAATATGATATTTGATGCATTTTGCATTTCAAAATAAACATAATGCATAGGCCTGAAAAAGGCCAATTGTTAACCAAAAATTCAACAGACAGTCTTGAAATACCAGTTTCTTGTTAGTATCTCCACCGTCATGCCATTTATGACTCAAAAGAGAGAAAAAAATGTCTTCTGATAACATGAAACCAAATAATTGCAAAATTGTTACTGTTTCATGGTAGGAATAGCTAGATTTTCTATACTAAAAACAAGAAGTTTATTGCAGCAGAGAAGTCAGGAGAATTGTGAATGTAAATCACTCACTCTTTCCTAAATGGTGAGACATGAAGGCTTGCATGCGAAAGAATAGTTTTCCTATTTCCTTTACCAGCTAAGTTAGTTTTCTTTCACTCAGTTCCCTGCTGTACTCTTGTGACACTTACTCTCTTACTCCAGGAGTAAAACAAGTGTTTTGGTATAGGGACTTATGAAAGGAATTTGGATTTCCTCCTTTGTAGTTTGTACACTGTACTTTGCCAGTATGATCATGTTCTGTATCTAGCAACTTCTAATGCCACTTGTATGTACTTGCTCTCCATTTGGATATTCTGTATCCTTCCTGAAGAAGTCAGGAGAATAGGATTTTAAAGGAGAAAAGCATTAGGCACTCAACTCTTGTTAGTAATTTCCAGGAGTTGAGTAAGCCTTTGAGAGGCTTTTATTCAAGATTGAATACAATTCACGTTTGAAAGATTTTAAAATTATGAGGTCTGTTTTTCTATTGCTTATTTTTGTTTTCCCTTCTATTAATGTTTTTGTGCATAAGTTGTAAATAGTATATTAGTCCAGATGATTGACAGCAGACTCATTCATTTCCTTAATGTTCCCTTAGGTGAAGGGGCATATACTGTGACATACTTAACTCCTGTAAGATTTTGCTCCATTTCTTCTGATTTTTGTCAAGATCCATGTTTCCTGGTTTTGTGGCAAAGACCATAGATACCAAGAGTGGTGACAAATGCAGTTTAGCTGCTGCATGTGAGGGAGCAGCAAAGGCAGAAGAGAGGTGACAATCTGAAACCTGAGAGTCATGACAAGGCAGGCAAGACTTTTTTTGAAGACTTTTTTGAAGCAATGACTTCAAAAGCAAGGGCTGCACCCCTCAGTATGGGCATGAGAGGTGTAAGGTGGGCCTGGTGACAGTGCCCAGGGTCAACCAAGAGTGTAGATTGCCAGGCAAGTCCCTTGTAAGGAGGCAGGTCCAAAGGCAAACCTGCAGAATCAAGTCTGTAGGTGATGATCAGGATCCAGATCAATGGGATGCCTGTCCAGACAAAGGCATGGCTGCCATTGCAGCAGAGCTCAGATGGAGACTGCACAGGAGAGCTGCAGATGGCCAAGTGAAGAAGTGGGCACGGGCACTAAGGCTGCTTCTTGCCTTAGAGAGTTCCAAGGCCTGACAAGGTTTCTCAAACAGATTTCTTTTTTTCAAAGAATCAGGATAGAACAGGGAGCTAAACTTGAGTCTGTGGGGACAGTACAGGCCAGGCCCTGACAGTGACATGTAGGACTCTCCCAGTAGCACTTCCATCAGCTTTCACAGCTGTGAGATTTTCTCCTTGTTTGCTACAGCTGAAGTTTTCCATTATCTTCTGGCTTTCCCCCCCACTTCTGCTTCCCTTTTCTCCCTGTATACTCCAGTCATTTCACTTTTCATTTTTTTTCAGTTCTTTCCCTTTCTTTATATATTGCCAGCATGCATTCCGGTGTCTGTTCTTTCATAAACTGCTATTCTCCAAACTTATGTACATCAAAGTATGCAGAAGGAGAGAAAATGTCATATCATCTAACTATATCCAGGTAGATGTTAGGGGTGTATCTTATGATGGTCCTCTAGCTTCCTTTGCAGCCAACAGAGAAAAGGACAAATAGCTCTGGAGAATGCTTCAGCTCATCCTAAAACAGATATCTAAAACAGAAGGTGTACTCCTTAGGTCCCTAGCCTGTTCCACAGACAAAAACCACAGACCTAGATTATGAAGAAAACTAAATTTAAGTGACATAAAACCTGTCTATCTCTATGTAAGATCTTCTCAGCGATTTACAGCTTACTCCAGTTTGTAGAATAGAACAAATCTTTTCTCTCACTTGAATTGGACTAGAGGGCTTTGGACGTAGTACTTTATTTCTTGAGGAGAGATCTGAAATTAGTGCTCAGATTGCCAGACCCTGTCAGAATAAAGAACCACCAGTCCTAGCCATCCTATTATTAGCTTTATAGACTCAAAAAGGCTTTGGTATCTTCAGGAAGTATATGCAAGGTGATTCCATAAACTAGAATGAACCATGGAGGGACAAGTCTCCTCATAGCAAGCTGGATTTTCAGTGAGTAATTCATAACACTGTGCAACAGTTATAGCTTGAAAAAAACAAGTGAATGAAGAAAGTGAGAAAGCCCATGGGAGTACAGTCATGTAGATGACTTGGATGACTATTGGTGTTTTGGCACTAGTCCTGTGAATGATTTTCTAGTAGATTAGGTGGGAGATGGAGTATGTTATTAGTGCTAATCTTAATATGGATTTTTCTTTCTTGATTTTTTTCTGTCTCTTCAGACCTGTGACCAGGAGCTGGGAACAGGTGCAAAGAAAGAACGATGCCTTCAGGGGAAAAGCCTACTTCTGTGTGCGGTTCTTCTCAGTACTCTCCTTGGCTTTACACTGCTTATCACCTACCTCGTGATGACTTGTGCTCTAGGTATAATATGAGATATCCTTTTCCATTCTTCCTCATACACACCATTTTTAAGATCCTTTTCTCTCTTGCCTGCCTCCACTGTGTTTTAAGCTCAACATCAGTATTAAGAACCAGACTTTCAGAATTTCCAGGAATCATAGCACCTTTTGTCAAAAAGGTACATTTTTCTACTTCTTCCTTGAGTCACAGTGGGGAGAGATCATCCCCATCTGTCCTCCTCTGCCTGCTATTTAATATGCTTGAGCCCAGTTTTGAGGGAGAACAGCATTATATTGTATTGCACCTCATTAATGTGTTCTGCTCTCTCTGTAGTCAAGAAACTGAACTGAATCTGAGACTTGGAGCTCCTCTTTTGCCTTTCTATCTCGGACTTAAGTCTAGTCCTGGTTTTCTAGCACAGATCAGTGCAGTCAAAGAGTAAAAGCAAAAGTCAGAGTTTCTTGCTAATAGAGAAGCTGTGACTACAGTCCAGAAACATTAATTCACCTTCCAAATTGCTAAAGAACTATCTGCAGAATGGTTCATGTGAATATCTCTGCATATAGAAAGCTCAAAACAGTAGGTGCATTTATATTGATGGATACAGACATTCCCTGCTCCAAAATAAGCACTGCTGAATCTTTACCTAGCTTTTTTCTTTAGCTCTTGTTATATGTTAGAGACTGCAGAAACCAAGGAAAATGTTCGATTTAGTCCATTTCCACTCTGCCTTCTCCCATGTCAACTTTGAAACCATAGTATGAGAAGTCTTACCTTGATTTACAGGTGGATTATTTCAGTAAATAATTGATCTGATCTGATGTTGATATAAGATACTGAACTAAAATGACAATGCATACCCAGCAATTTGAAGCAGTTTAGAAAAAGAAAATTATAGATCAAAGCAAGATTTTCTAGAAATATCCTTATCCTCTTTTCACATATATCATGCTGAAAAAATGTTTCCCAAACTTGAAAAAACCCATGTTTTAATCTTATTCCTTTCTCTGTGCTATGTCCTTCTCTTGCATCATGTATTGACACCATCAGTAGTTTCTTGTTTATCATGTGGCCAAATTTGGCTGATTGGGAGGAAAGGCATTGAGAAGGCAGAATAATCCAACCTCTGGCTGCCTAGATAGTACAAACAGAGGACAATCTTCCTGGGATATGAAAGGAATATCTTCCTCAACATTCAGCAATACCTTACAAAGAATTCAACACTGCATGCAAAGGAGTTTATACCAAAATAAGTCTTTTGGGGTAAATGTCCCCTAAAAGATTTGTGTTTGGAGTTGTTCTCACTCTTCACTGTTAGTTCTCTCTCATATATTTCCTCTTCAGGACCCTGTGATGCTGAGTCAGATCCTGCTCTGTTGGAAACACTTCTGAATTCTAGGAATGACACTGTTAACCCCTGTGAGAACTTCTACAAATATGCCTGTGGCAGATGGGAAGGCAAACAGTCAAGCAGAACCCGAGAAGAATCACTAAACGTATTTGATGTGTTGTTGGAAGAAAACCTGTTGATCCTGAAAAGGCTTTTAGGTAGGGTCAGATGATTGGTGTGTTACCTTCGGCATCTGCCTCGGTCAGATCTGACAGTAGTAGTGACTGAGCACAATCATTCCTAACAGGGACTGAGTCCCCTCTCTTCGTTCTTCTATCATTACAGGTACAGATTTATTTTTTGAGCATGGCATGTTACATTAGCTGCATTTTAAACATTTTAGTTCCTCTTGCCAAGTGTGACAGATGAAAGTCACACTTTAAATTCTGACAGCAACTCAAACCATTTCCTGTTACCTTGTCAAAGTAGGCCATTGTTGCTGTGCTAGTCTGAATATGCACTCTGGTGATATGTGCTGTCTCCATGGGGGACTGAAGTCTAGATATGCACCAACTTCCTGTTATGCTCCTGTTTCCATGCAAAAAACCTCACATATTTGGCCTCAGGAAGAATCATGGTGCTAGGAGGTCTCTTGCTTTGGGTCACTGTGGGAAAAGTGGATGTATTTGTTGAAATGCTCTGGATCAAAGTACAGTATTTTCTTAAAACTGTTCTCTGCTCTAATGCAGTCCCAACTTCTTTTTTAATTGCTTTTTAAAATTTTAAATCTACTTTTTTCTTCAGAAAGTCCACAGTCTGGGATAAGAGGCTCAGCCAAGGAGAAAGCAATACAATTTTATCGTTCCTGCATGGATACTGAACGAATAGAATCCCAAGGAGCTCGGCCATTGAAGGACCTCCTAAATGAGGTAAATATTTGTGCTGTTTCCTCTCCCTTAGGAAGAGAATTCTTGCAGGGAAAAGGAAAGTGGGCAGGTGTGGTCATATAGTTCTACATGATGTAACTTTCGTAGAATCTGACCCTAGTCATGGTTCACAGCACATCTTCCAAGTGGTAAATCTTCTATCTTTAAATGCTGCTTCAAGAACTGATTTTCTGACATCAGGTACCTGAATCTCTCCTCATAACCTTATATATTACTTAAGGATGGGGGAAAATCAAGCCTACAAGAGGCATTATGTTTAATCTCAGAAGTTTGGTTCTGTAGGATCTGACTCACAGATTGGGGAGCAACTTGCAAATGAATGAAATTTTTGTGTCTAAAACTAGATGATCATTCAGTAGTCAAGGCTTCCAGGAGAGCTTGTTTAAAGGAGAAAATCCTTCTCTTTCCATTCTGGGAGACTCCTCTTTGTGCCAGGGAGGGCTGGACATCTTCCTTCCAGCAAAGAGCATTTATGCACTGTGTCAAAAGAGGGTGCAGAACCTTCCAGCAAAAGGAACAGTGACTACAGGCCCACCTGTGAATCTGCTTGTAAGAGAGGTGGGACCAGTAATCACTGATCCCTGTTTGTCCTCCCAGATAACTTTAGAAAAATGAGACCTATTTCCTGTCTCCTGCTTATCCAGCACTTTTTCCTGCACACCTTACTCTGTTGCTAATTACAATTCATTTTCCATGTGTCATTTTGCAGTTCATTGCTTTGCTTAAGGGAAAGTGTCAGGACATTTTAAAGCCAGTAGGGTATGTAGAACACTTCACAAGTTTCCCCTGGTGCTTTTTTACTCTGCTGCTTCTCAGTTACCACAATGACTGAACTTATAGGTGTAAAAGAAAAAAAAAAAAAAAAAAAAGAAAGTACAGATTCAACCAGTTTTTCTCACTTGCAGCATTTCTGTCTTTCTCTAGGTTGGTGGATGGCAAAACACAGGTGTGGGGGAAACAAAAGATTTTAATGAAACTCTTCAGATTCTCATGAGCAGATACAGCACCTTTCCATTTTTTAGAGTCCATGTGGGACCTACTCCTTTTGACCCCAAGACCAATATTATTCAGGTGAGTGTGCTAAAGAAAGAGCATTTTCAAGGAAGCACTGTGAGTAAAAAGTCAGACCAAGACTTGCTCAAGTTAAGCCTGTGTCCTTCTCTGAAGAACTGAGCAAACATTTTCCAAAAGTAAAAGCAAGTTAGTAGCATTTCAAATTCCATGATACAGAAATTACCAAAATATCCTCCCATTTACATTTCTGAAAATAAAAAGTTTTTCCTTTACTCCTTTTTGCAGATTGACCATCCTGAGTTTGATATTCCACTTGAGAGTGAATTCAAAGAGAAAAATTATCTTGAGGTAACATATCAGAGGCTGAAGAAAGGTAAAAATAGCTATTTGATGCAGGGATGTCCTTGAATTGCCTCCTGATTCAGAGTGGTCTGTTTCCATGGGTTACGGTCAGTGACCTCTGAAAATGCCTCCAGAAAGAATTCTTTATGAAACTCAACTTTTCCAGAGGATAGATTGTAAAATGTAACCCATTTTAGCTGCCAGGACTAAAATTTCTAGTTTAGAATGTTATAATTACAATTCTAATTTCTATTTGCTAAGTAGTCTGAACCTGGGCTTCCTTTTAGTTTTTGCCTTGAACGAATGCTTTTTAAAAAATTGGTTTTGTCCAAAATAAGGCTTTATAACAAAATTTGTGTATTGCAGGGAGGGATAGCTAGCATTTTTCAGCTTATTTTAAAGTGTTTGAATATATGTTGGGGGAACAAGTTCTTTGACCTTGGGACATTGTAACAAAATGAACTTTGTAATTTCTGAACTTCGTAAAAACTGAGTTATGTCAGTTTCTCAATCTGAGCCTTTCAGAAAAATCCTCAAAAAACTCCTGAGCTATCACAAGCATTCCTCTGAAACCTCATGAAAATAGAAACAAGAAGTTGACATATTCTCTCCATTAAAATACTGTGTCATTATATCACTGATTTTCTCTCTTCTGACTCCAGAGATGGCAGGTCTACATCTCTAAAATTATTCTAGTATTTGAAGTAATTGTGGGCTGTGAGGAAAATAATCTTTTGGGGATTCAGTGTTGTTCACTGAGAGAGGAGCTGTACTTGGCAAAGCATATTCCACATGAATAATTACAGAAGGATGTTACAGCAAGAAGGCAGTTTTAGGGATGGGGTGTGTCTGCAGTAGTTTTGAAAGACTGAAGTTTATATGGTCAAGATAGATGGGTGGATGGAGGGGGGTATAGAGTGACTAATTTTTGGTCATGTATCTTCCATTGAAGCTATGCTCTGTTTTGCAGGTTCTCCGTGTGTATCTTTCGTATTTGAAGAAATTGGGGGTCCTACTTGGAAGGTCAGAGGATGGTTCCCCTGACTCCTTTTCCCTGACCTTGTCCTTCATTTCTAACCTCCAGCGATTTGTCACTCCACTGCAGAAAAGACAGCAGAGGGGGATGCTGTTCTTTCACACTACCATTAGGGAGCTACAGGTATCTGTGCCTTAAAGCTTGAGCAACAGAGTTACATGTGGCATTCATGACTTCATTCTGAAGATCCAGATCAAAAGAGATATGAGATGCTGTGTTTAAATGCCATTGTCTTGCAAATTACACTTGGAGCCTGTTGAGCTTTAAATAACCAAGTAACTTATGGTCTTTTACTGACAGAGTTTTTTCAAGCCCACAACTCTCTCCCCTCCCCAGTGTTAATTCCCTTTTAAAAAGTCAGTTCTCCTCTTCAAGATGCACATTATAAAATCAATTTAACTTGTGGAAAGTACCTCTTAACATTATTCGGAAGACTATCCTGGTTTCCCTATTATTTCTTGTGAGCCAGTTTAGATTAATAGTTCAGCATGTAAGCTTTGTTTTACTTGCAGGAAAAGGCACCTGCTATTGACTGGCTGGCGTGTCTCAAGGCAGTCTTCCATCCTGTGCCAATAAACCTCTCTCAGCCAATTGCAGTGCATGACATGGATTACTTAAGCAACATGTCACAGCTCATCGAGAAATGGCACAAGGGAAGGTAGGAGTCAATATCTATGGTTGCAGTTGTTCATGCCCCAAGAAATATTTTCTTCAAATACCATAAATTTAATAGATTAGAGGCTGCTGAATCCAGTAGCCTAACAATAGCAAAGCTGCTATGGCTTTATATCCACAGGTTTGGCCAGTGCTATGGCTTAGCATATATTCTCAATAGGTTTGTTCATATGCACCATGTATGAACACACATCTAAAATAATACATTTATGTGTGTCACACAGACAGAGAACACAGTGTCTTGACTGGCACCCATCCACCCA
The DNA here is from genome assembly GCF_017590055.1 of Onychostruthus taczanowskii. Taxonomy (NCBI): domain Eukaryota; kingdom Metazoa; phylum Chordata; class Aves; order Passeriformes; family Passeridae; genus Onychostruthus; species Onychostruthus taczanowskii. The sequence goes on from NW_024499574.1 coordinate 30,448, forward strand.
TAGTACTCATACCAACAAGAACACAGACTGATTCTATTCCTCAGCTCCAGCTGATTTGGATTGGTCTATACTAGGGAAATATGTGTGTGCACACGCATGATGTGGCTCACTCCAATAGCTGGTTTTCGGTATTTAGTCTTTCAAGAAGCTGGCCAAGATCTCCTGGTGTTACCCTTGTCTATATCACATGAAGATATGATCCCCTGAGTCTTGCAGCCCTACTTTGGTTGCTGGTACTCTGGTGTCTTCCTGTTACAAGGACACCTATACTATCAGGTCTCTTCAGTAGTTGCTCCCAACCACTAGTATTCCCAATAGTGAGTTCTCAGACTGCTGCTCTCTTCAGAAGCTAGCTGGATCCAAAGTCCCTGAGTAGTCAACTCAGACTTGTCATCTCTCCAGCATTCAGTTCCATCTTCACACACAGTGAGTAGAATGTTACTTAACAATAGCATTTAATAAGTTAGGAGGACAAACCCTGGTTACCATGTGCAGGGCTCAGTCAGGCAGACACTCTGGCAAGCACAAGTTTACACTCAAACATTCCCTCTTATCAGCTTTCCTCTCCATTTTCCCACATATATTCTCCCAGTCCACTATGATTCTTCCCTTTCCCTGCCTTTGGTCCTTCCCATAAACATGCCATCATAAATCTTACATAATCCCACAGACCTCTCATAATATTCTATATGTTTCACCCAGTCCTAAAAAGTATCCTTCTCCAGCTTCCCATAAAGAATCTTGTGTCCCAGCAGAGAGTTACCCCTTAAGTCTCCACAGTGTTTTGGGGAGTTTCTGTATTCAACTCATGTCAATCATCCCTCTTTGACAGCCCCAGCTGTATTCCGTTTAGAGTGCTTTGTTGTCATTGTTCAGGTTCCTAGGATTTCTCAAGTTACTCCTCTGACACTTACCTTGCTTCTGTGTTTACGGTTACCAGCCTTCAATTTTCTGTCTACAGGGTCCTTCACATTTATATGATTGTTTGTCTGGTTGGGAATCTCTCCCCAGCCCTTGACAGTCAATTCCAAGGTGCGCGCCTGGAGCTGTATAAGATCCTTTATGGAAAAATGGGATCTAGAATGGTGAGTTAGCCTTTTATCAGTTTCTTCAGCCTCCCCAACAGCTGAACACTGTAGCTCATGCCTTCTGAATGTTATCTTGATACCTCCTTAGATGAATGGAGTTTCTTAGATCTGGGGAGAAAAACTACTCTCCCATAGTCATTAAGCGTTTCTTTTTTCTCAAAAGAAATATATTAGTAGATATGACCCTCAGAAGTTTAGAGAGCTGAGTGTACTATATCATGGAGCAGGGAAAAATATATAGATGGTCACTTTTCTTGTATGGCTTTTTGTCTGCTAATATACAAATCTGCATCTTGAGGGAAAGTAAGTAGAGTAAATCATAAGGAAATAAATGTTTTACTAGAAATGTTTACTGTGGTAGCTTAAATAGAACTACATTGCTTATTCACTGCTGCCAATTTAGATAGTCCACAGATCTATATATCATTTTACTGATTTCCTAGTTTTTGTCCTCACTCTCATGTGTCTCTACTCCTTTGTTCCTACAGATCCCAGATGAGCGCTGGAGGAAGTGCTTGACTGATACCAGCTCTTTCTTTGAGCCAATCCTAGGGAAGATGATTGTGCAAGAAATTTTTCCTGAGCAGACCAAGAAATTTGTAGGTATTCATCATCTTAACCCCTAAGCAGAGTTCAGCTTCACCTCTTTCTTTTTTTGACATGCCACCTTAAGACCACATCAAGGCAGCAAAATCATCTGTAGGTTTCCTGCCTTTTGTTCCTCTGCTTATGCACTTCCCCTCCTTTTTTGGGAATATGTCAGAACAAGACATTGGTGTAATTTTAGAATAATCAATGCTAAATACCAGCTATTATCTTTGTCTCAACTGTTAGAAAAGTCATATATGCGGCACCAATAGCTATGACACCCCTACAAATGCATGCAATCTCTGTATACTCCCTGGAATAACAGTGTTAACAGTATTCATCACCGATGTGATTTATCTCAACAAGATTTTCAATTGCAAAGACACTAAGCAATCATATGAAAACATTCTGAGTGGATCCACGGTAAAAAGAACCACCTGCATGCAGTGTGGAAAAACTGGTTTTTTCATCCTGTGGTGATCAGAGTTCCTTTTATTTTTTTGAGGAAAGTTAGTGTAGCGCCTGGTTTAGCAGAGTTTGAAGTCTATCAGGTGACAAGAGTAAATAGCACCATGAAAAGCTAATAGCAAAACCAAGACTACATGTAGGGAAGCATACATTTTAATGAATAAAGCATAACTTTGAGATGGGTTGACTCAGATTGCCATAATTTTGGAAAGGGAGACACAAGCAAGAAATACTTGTGGATACTGAATTTCCATTTTGCTCAAGAAGAGGGGAAATTATTCAATATTGAATGAAAAGGTGTGTGGGAGAGAATGGTGAGCCCTGTGAGGAAAAACTGGATGCCACATAACTTAAAGCTAAATCACGGTAGAAAATGAAACCTTTTATCACACACACACAAAATGGAATTTTCCCCCAGTTATTCTGTGGTTGAATTGCTAGAACATGGGAAGATAGTAGCTAAGAGTGAGCAATGTTTTTGTGCAGTTGAGACCATGCCTTCTTTTCTCCATGGCAGGCTGAGCAGATGTTCTCTGTGATCCAAGATGCCCTCTGTGACCGCCTGGATCAGGTGGAGTGGATGGATGAACAGACCCGCCAAAACGCTAAAGCCTTGGTAAGTGCAGAAGGCAGAAATTACTGAGGCCTTCCTTTCCCTGAAGCCTCTGGAGAAGGAGTGGAAGAGACCTAGACCTTTATGTATTCCTACCTGCTGCTACAGGCACACAGTCTTAAATCGATATCATATTCACACTAAAAATGAAGGTGGTTTTATTTGTGCCAGCATGCATGGGTACATACACTGATGGGTAGGCATAGAGGGGCTCAGTTGTTGTCTGTCCATGAATGAATTAATTTTATTGAGATATAATTCAATTTTATACATCTAGCAATGTTAAGAGCTAAAAAGCTGAATGGCAGAAGACAATACAAAGAAAAAGAATAGAACAACATTAGACCTCAGGTCGCAGAGTTGAGACAGCAGAGCAGCAGGACAAGATGTCTTCTTGAAACAGAGTAGCTGTCATTTTGAAGGGCTGACTCACAGATCATGCTTACATTGGTTAGAAATAGCCTTTAAAAGGACTTGCAGAATGTGAAGCCTCCTATTGATTAAGTTTCTTTATGTATGCTTGTTTGTTTTTTTGTTTGTTATTATTTTAGGTATCCAAACTACAAGTGGAGATTGGTTATCCAGCTCACATACTCCAGACTGACAAAGTGAACCTGGAATACCAGAATGTGAGCTATATAATGTAAACATGCCTGCCTCATTATTGGCAGTTTACCTGTATCAACTGCTGTCTTGTCTGCTTACAAAAGAGGCTATGCCCTCTGCAGCACATTTCCTACATTCATTTTTTGGGTACATATGGGACCACAGAACTTTTATCTGTTGCTTCTATATTGTTGCCTATACTGTCTCCTATTTAGAGGTGGCCTGATAAAAGTAATTTTTTACCTGTTTGTATATTCTGTTTTGCCTTCAGATAACACTCCAGTTACATCTTAAATTGAAGGTCTTTAGAAATGGGAGAGAAAAAAATACAAGTATCCCATTAGTTTCTCTTTTTATTAACCCCTTTTTGGTCCATGGGACTTTTCTTTTTCTCATTTTTTCTTCTTCTCAATTATTCAATTAATTCCTCACTTATGCCCTATGACAGTCACATCCCCTGTCTCTTCCCTCAGCTGGAGATAAATGAAGACACTTTTTTCCTCAATGTGGTGGCTTGCTTGAAAGTACTGAGGGAAAATTCCTACCTGAAGCTCCTTCAGCATAACCCACAGAAAAAGTAAGTCAGAGAGTGATCTGAAAAATATAACAAAATCACGTACCTGTGAGCTGAGGTTGGAAGGGACCTGTGGAGATCACCTAGTCCAATCCTCCTGCTCAAAGCAGGATTAGTTAGAGCAGGTCACTCAGAACTGTTTATATCTCTTTTTTACTGTGGAAGAGGAGGAACAGCAGGTGGGAGCCAGTGCGTAGAGTTGGATTCAATACCTCTGAAAGTAGTTTCACCAGTCCTGAATGTTGCTGAAAGTCTGCATCGCTGCATCCTGCTTTAAAGAAACCTTGAACCTGGCAGGCTGTCCTTCATTGAGCCTGAGCCATGTTACCAAAGTACGCACCATTGTGAAGAGAGCACAGAGCTCTGAAAAAAAACTACTTTTTTTTGGCCGTGAACCCTTAATTAAGAGGGATAGCTGTTTCTCCTGGACTTCTTAAAAAAGCCAACAGCAAGGCACTGTGATGACAGGAATGCTGGTGGAGTCACCTCAAAGGCAGGACATAGGATGCTTCAGAAGGGAGGCAGCATTGACAGACGGGCTTAGGGCCTTACACCTCCTGCAAAGTCTTCTATGCATGACTTCACAGGAGGTTACTAATCCTAATTTACTTGACAGGGAAATTGTGAGGGAGAATGTCTATGAAAACTAAGCTATTAGTTCTGACCATCTGTAAACAATTGAAGATTTATTTCAAACACCTGTAATTCTAGAGAATGTGAATTTCATAATTTACTCGTGCTGTGTGAACAGTTGAGCTATTTTTGCAAGCTCAGTGAAGGAAAGGATCAAAGTGTGAGATAAGGAGTTAGTACATTTTCTAATTAATTTTTTTTTTTTTTTTTTTTTTTTGCTTCTAGCTGGCATGTGCACCCCTGGAGTGTGCATTCATACTATTCAATAAGCCACCACATGGTGGTCTTTCCGGCTGGAATGTTCCGCAGTCCTTTTTTCCACATGGAGTTTCCCAGGTATGGAGGGGCTTCAGAGGTGCAAGCTGAGTGTAGTTCCTGGGCTGCACCATGCTTCCAGGAGGAATCATAGCAGGCTGTCTGTCCTTAATTTATTTTTCTCACTGCATCCCAGAAAGACACAGGAAAGGGGGGAAGCCCATCTTTTTTTAAGTCAGATGGATACTGCTTGATGCATTCTGAGAGAGAGTGATCTTTGACTCTGCTGAAGCAAAATCAGAATCTAGGTGAAACTGAACTAACACAAAGATATTACTCCAGAGCAAAGAGGCAGAAGTCACATGTAGGTTAACTGCAAAGAAGACATTCCACCTTTGCCTCTCATTTTCTAAATTCCAAGGATTCCTGAAATCTAACCCAGAGAAAATAGGAGCCTCACAGAGCAACTTCTTGTCAGAAGTCTTTTTCAAATGTATCACAGTTCTTCTATATATATATATATTTTTTAAGAAACCCTTTTTACTAAGGAAATAGATTTTTAACTCTGAGTCTTCTGCAATAACAACCCTTCTCTAGACCATACTCCTCTGGTTCTGTTCTTTCATCGTATGGAACAGATCTCTTAAGCAATTTTTTTTCTGATAATAAAAGCACTCCAAACAGTTGACTGTAAACATATAATTCTATGTCCTTTTTGTCTATAGTGGATAGATACTTGTCCTAATACCATTGTACTGAAAAATAAGCTCACATTGTGGCAAGAGGATGAAGTTTCAATGAAACATGCTTCAGTTAAAATGAATTATTTTCTCAATTATGATCTTCTAGTGCTTGCAGTATTTAATTAATTTATTATAGTATGAAGAAAAGGACATCTCAAAAGAATAGTAGAAAAGAAATTTTTTTACCAGTGGTATGGGCTTTCACTATATTCTTTCTCTGTGAAAATGTGTCTATGCCTTCTTGTTCCTTTTGCATCAGTGTTAGTAAAGTACATTTTTTTCACTGTCACCTCAGTTGAGTAGACTGATAAGTAAAACTTGATCAGCTTTTGGTAAGTTGGTACAATAGCATTTTCTCAGATGATGCTCCAGAGTTTAAACTTTACTGTCAAAAGCCAATTCAGGTGACTGTGAGGATAATTTTTAAAATAAGAACTCAGCAAAGCAGTACAATTGTTATAAAATCATGAAAAGGTTTGGGTTAGAAGGAACCTTTAAAGATTGTCCAGTTCCACCCCCCTTCCACGGGCAGGGACACTTTCCACTAGACCAGGTTGCTCAGAGCTCCATCCAGCCTGGCCCTGAACACTTCCAAGGGTGGGGTATCCACAGCTTCTCTGGGTAAAATTTACAAATTAGTAGCTATAGAGCTCTTACTGAGTTCCCAGTGATGGAATAATGATCTAGTACAAAAATTTCATGCTTCAGCAGTGTTAATCAGTGCATGGGAAGAAAGAATGAGCCCATAATTTCATATAACGGGAATGTATTTTGAGTGTTATCTTCCTTGTGAGAGTACTTGTAAATTCATTGCACAGAACCATAGAAATTCCATTTGGAAAGAAGTACTGAAGGCTTCTAGGACAGCCTCTTGCTTGCATGTTGCCAATGCTAGACCAGAGTATTGCCGTCAAAACATCATGATTTTAATCTACCTTGCCAATTTGATGCATCCTTTCTCACTAGACAAAAGTTGCAAGATTACTTCTCCAAACATCCTGCTTTTGTATAGTTACCATTGTAGTTGGTGTTTGTGCAGCAGTTCAGGCAGTAGAGGTTCAATAAAGACACATACGGACATCAACAATACCTGTCATTACAGCTAATAAAGGCAGAATCTCATTCATAGACTCTTCATTGTTATGATGGCTTAATAGCAACAAATACTTTAAAATAAGCCCATAGTACAATTTGAAGCATAGCTAGGTTAATTTGCACTTGTATTTGCACTTTTACATGTCTAAGTGACTATGTATTTGCACTTGTACATGCCTGAGTGACAATACATAGAAAGTGTTTCTGTGTGGTCCAAGAGTAGAATGCTCCTGTGGAGCACATAGTTGTGCTCAGTATAAAGAATGCTCCTTTGCCCTATTTTTCTTTCCAAAAGCACTCTTTTCATCTTTATTTTTCAGCGCTGTGAATTTTGGAGCCATTGGGGTCTTCATGGCACATGAAATTCTTCACTCATTCTATGGTTATGGTGGGTACTGGCTGTGGTGTCTCCATTTACTCTTCTAGAGCCCCTAGAAGAGTACTTGGTACTCCCTTAGAGGATCTGAAATCCTAGTCCTTACATCAATATATACATATATTATTAAGGTAGATGAATTTAAGCAAAACATTTTTCAGTCCATGCTGGCTACTAGGTGCCAGCAGTGACTAGGATGAGGAATATAGGTAAATGCCATAAATAGCTTTACTTCTAGGACTTTTTCCCCCACAGTGTTGCCTGAGGGCTGTCCTACATGCAACAGGAGTGCACTACAAAGCTCTATAGACTGTTTGGTTGAGCAATATGAAAGCTACAGCTTTAATGTCAATGGCACTTTCACACTGTTGGAGAATACAGCTGACACTGGAGGGCTCGCCGTCGCCTACCAGGTATTGTGATTTACCCACTTCTGCAACCTCACAGTCTCACTACATAACACACAAGATTACCCTGCTGCTTCTCTCTCCCATGTCCCCCTCCAGTTCCAGATTTCTTGCACACCTGTGCCAGTGGAGCACGAGCCCAGCATGTCCTCTGTTAGTCCAGAGAGAGGTTCCTCACAAAGCTTTGCTCATAGACTCAATATGTCCATGTAAGACAACTTGTCCCCTTCACCACCTTTACTTCCCTGTTTATATCATACATACAAAAGCATGCTATTGTATATATGCTTATGTTATACTTGAGGAAATAAGCTGAGACATGAAATGGAATTTTGTGCGATGGTAAAATGACTCCATAACAATGTTTTCAGCAGTACTTCAGGAGTTTAACTGCTGAGGGTGGTGTGAGATCCCTAGGTCTAAAATAGTACTTGTTACATTCTTTCAGGAAGAACATTGGGAAGTAGAAAGTCTTTAATTTGTAGTCAAATATTTGTGATTTTTTAAAAATAATTTTCATTGTTTCATAGTATAATTACCACATCCTATGACAATGTGTATATCAATATCTGTGAAGTAGCATCTGAAATGGTAAGGAAAGTAATTATGTTGTGTTCTCCCACTTTAGATTTATTAAGGGCATGGCCAGCAGCAGAGAGCCTCAGAATGAGGAGAGAGATACAAACTTGCCGATTTATTAAATATATATTAGATTGATAGATTTCATTGACAGAAGACATGAGCTTGTGATACGGTCTAAGGAAGATTTATAATTATCCATTTTATCTCTCCACAGGCCTATAAGAATTGGCTGAAAAAGCACAAAGAAGAGGGTTTACCTAAGATTGGACTATCACATGATCAACTTTTCTACCTCAGTTTTGCTCATGTAATGAATTGTAATCATGTGTCTTTTTCACTCTCCATTTCTTCCACACCCTTACAGTTTGTCTTTCTCAATATTCAATCACTTTCCCCCCTCTTCACAGAACTGAGAATGACCAATGATTCTGTGAGATCCAGAACCTTATTTAGAAGCTAAAAAACATATTTACAGCTCCTAACCTGTTATGGATCTCAAAGCTAACAAAAGGCATGTCTGCAAATATGTCTTTTACAAAGCACTGAAATCCACCAAAATTAAGTTGTAGCAGACCATTGTGTCAGGGAAAGCAGGCTTCATTGCCAGGCTCTGAGTACTTTTTTGCTGTTGTGAGCAATCTTTCACAGGGAAAGTGAAATCTAAGTGTAAAAGTCATGCATCTGTCCCTCCCTTCCTTCCTTCACTTCTCTATCATAGTGCATAGCTGGATGTCTTGTTGACTGATTGTGAAAAAAAGTGTTTCAAATGTTATTTAGAGACAAAGAACTAGAAATACATGCACCCATAATTTGCTGTTTCTATGGGTAGCTGCAGTAAATTGTGCAGATATGCATAGCTGTGCTGCCAAGTTCCTCATGATAGATGATGGGATTTCTGTGCTCAAAAAATCACATGCTTATAAGTCACTGTAATTGTGCAAAGGGAGAAGTTTTGTGTGTTTATTAAGTCAGAGCGGTGCGTGAAAAAAAACAGCTTATTGGGGTCTTGGTGGCAAGGTTTGCATTTTAGAGGCTAAATGGCAGCTACATCATTTGTCGATAAAAAAGGACTGAAATCATGAGAATGAAGACTTGGATTGCCAGTTTAACACCAGTGAAGTCATATAATCCTTCCCAAGTCTCTAGAGTAGTAATGGGATTTTGTGCAAGTGCTCTCCTTTGTTGATGAGCACTCATTGATTTCACTTAAGAAGCTGAATCTAGGCACTGAGACATCTTTACCACTTTTTTTAGATAGAGCCCAAGGCTGCATGAGCATAGCCAGGATGGCCTAAATTTTCTGTGTTCTGGACTATGCAGTATAGAACAAGGGCAGGTGACTTATCAGAGAGTGGAATGGGGACAGAGAAGTTTAAGGAAAGGGAAAACAATCCAAAGAAAATCTTGTTGTCAGCCACGTATGCACATTTCCTTGTTTTCTCCAGTGCCCTCTGACATGTGCAGAGAGAGGCATGAGGAGCCTAAGTCTTGTTCACATGAGGACTTTCAGCCAAACTGACTTTTCTGTTTTGCTTCCCTTCAGGCAATGTGTGGACACCAGGATCCAGAGAAGCTCCAGTCTTCCCTGAACACAGATCCACACAGTCCCTTGCCACTTCGTGTCTCTGGGCCCGTCAGCAATAGCCAGGACTTTTCCAAGAGCTTTCAGTGTCCCAGTGGATCCCCAATGAACCCAGACAAGAAATGCCACATCTGGTAGTGCGCATGGAAGAGGAGGAAGATAGATGTGATCCCAGAGAGAGGAAGCCATGACACATGAAAATATGACCATTTCTCAGGGCCTCTAGGGTGACAGGGTGCTCTTATTCACTCCTTTTCCTTCCTTTTCTTGTTATCCTTTCCTCAGCAGTTGATGGCAGGGAAATTCTTAAACTGATCTCATAAGGAAGGAATCTCCTCCAAGGCTCTCAGTGCTCTGTCCCAGATGTGTGACAAATCTCAGGGCAACATGGTGACTGGCCAGTTCCCAGTAGGCAGCAGCTTGTGAGGAGTTGTAAACAGAAAGACTGTTACATTATTAGTCCCTCTGTTTAGTGCATTTACCTGTCTGCTCCAGCAGCCTCACAGTCCTGTAGAAAGGGCAAGTCAATAAACAGGAGCTGTAAGACTTTTTCATATCTTAAAATAGCTCTTGGGGAAATGCTATGGGTTACTGTGCAAACCACGTGTAACTTACAGGAGAGGGAAGAATCCTTTTATTTTGCTAATAAATGGAGACAGATGCTAGGAAAGACAGTGGCGACAGCTTGTAGGCTGAAAGGTGACTTAATAATGAAGTTTACTGAGGCCTTTTCTGCTCTGTTTTTGTTTCATCAGCAAAACTCAAACATAAGGAGAAAGAGGAAAGCTCCCCCTTTAATGGGAGGGTAATTGGACAGCTGAGAACAGATTCTCTTTCTTTTCCAACAAGATCCTCTTTTTTTAAGTGTCTAGGGTTGAGGATATGGTAGAGGATGCAGTATGGGAGAGTCAAAAAGGTTTCTAGAAGTTTCTGATGGTTGAACAACTAGAATTCCAAGAGCTTCTCTGCTTCCTGAACCTGGTCCTCTCCCTACATTTGTAAATATTTACCATCCAAGCAGACACATGGAGCTGTTGCAGGATTTTACTTTCTACTTGAAATTGAATTTTAGGTATTAATTTGCTTTAGAGCAAAAACAGAGTAAGAAACAACATGATTTGGAGTAGCAGAAGTGCCTAAACTACATTCTTAACAGCAATGTAATAATTACATCTATTTCAGGGTCTCATAATTAGGAAATTTATACCAATGTTCTAAACTTTACTGATGTTAATAAGTATACAAAATACTTATACCTTTTGCGTACTCTTCAAACTGTTCTTGTTTATGGGAACATTTTTATTTTACTTATTATATTGGCTGCCTGCGGATTGTTTGTGGAATAGATGATGGCAAGTGGAAACATCCCATATCAATGTAAGCATTTTAAAAATAACTGTGTTAATCCTATTCAAGTACTGACAAATACAGCAAAATGTTTCCCAAGAATGGACTGTTCAGAGATTTTTTTTCATTAATTAACAAAAATAGTAATAAAGTGTTTGCTTCTGAAAAAAAAAAAAAATTACTTTGACTGCAAACGCTTTATCATCAGGCCTGTATCTTTTTTCTGTATTTGTACTGTTCACAACTTGTCTGATGCTCTTAGCTGGACTTCACAAAATAAAAAACTACTTCAAAAATAAAACTACTTCAAAATAATTTTATTTATTTACCATCATAAAAATAATGAAATTAAGCTTGTTCTTATCATTACCATTTAAACAGTGTATACTCTTCCTTCCCTTCACTCATTCAATTGTTTTCTCCTAGCAGCATGTCCAGACAGGTTTTTTTAAGATGCTAATAGCAAATAACATTGCATAACACTAAGTGTATAATATAGACATTATTTCAGTGTTCTGAGTCTACTTGGCTTTTGTGGTTATTGTGTTTAAAAAAAGCAAAAGGTACTGACAATATGCATTTCGAGAAGTAGAACTTTTCTTGTACCTATCTTGTTAAGTGTATGGGTAGGTACAGTTTCCTGGAATATGCTTTATTTTTTTGTTGTTGTTGTTGTTCTTTCAATATATGTTGAATTTAATAATATTCTGTTTAAAAGACAGGGTTATTGGTGAAATTGGTGAGTGGAATTAATTCTTATTATTAGCTATGATGTTTTTACACAAAGAACATACTGGAAATGCAAGAAGTGAAGGCTGGCTTAGGAAAAATTACTGAGAATTTATTGTGTTTCTCAAGAAACAAGAAAGAAGGAAGGAAAAAAACACTTTCAGAATGTGCACAAGGTCCTTGCCCTTGTCTTCAGTGTTCTAATTCAGTTCCCTGGGATATGGTTGGTGAAGAAAAGCTGTATTCTCCAGAAGGTGATAATGAAACACAGGTAGATGTTCAAATTGTCATCGTTCTTGATCACAGAAATTATTTCAAGCTCTAGGTCATGCATAAAGAAACCCAAAAAACAATCCTGAGGAGAAGACCCAGATCCAAGAGCAGATCCTTCACCGCTGAATTGCCCAGGGTCTCTGAGACCTCATTCTCCACCATATCGATAACCTCCATTCCTTCCCCTGTTGATGAGGCCACAAATGACTCCTCCATTTCCTCCCAGCCTGTAAATGAGGGAAAAAGGGAACAACATCAGCTTTCTTCTTGTTCACTTCTTTCATACTTGAAGCCTTTTTACCTCTGCGTCCCTCCTGTTTTATTCTCTCTGCTTTCTAAACTTTCAAATTCACTGCATGTCCATTTGCTCCTTCATCCCAAGCAGCTTTTCATTCATACCTCTTTCCTCTCTCTGGTTCTTTTCTCCTTTTCTTGTTTCTGTGTTTCTGATTTTGACATATTTTCTTTTAGTAATTGCTTTTCCCTCACTCCACTTTGTATCTCATGTTTTTCTCCTTTCCTGTATTTTCCATTAGAAAAGTTACCCCAGATACATTCTTTTATCTTTTCAGGGCCATACTTTAGCAGTAGGCTGTAATAGCCCTTAAAAGCCTTGACTGGAATCTTTACCTGAATTCTATGGGTCCAAGAGCTGCATTTAAGTTTGGGTATGAGTCTGAGATCTCTATTTGTGGTGTGCTGCAAATATACTTATCTCCAGCTCTGTCTCTATCACAGCTGTGCCTGGACCCTGCTATTGTGTATCCTGACCTGCAAATTGACCTCCTGGTTTGACCTTGAATGTGCCTTGTCACTACAGACTTGCTTGGTAGTCATGGGACTGTGTCTGACTCTAATTTCTTTCATTATTTCACCCTTGTCTCCAGGCGTGTCCTGGACCCTTCCTTTCAGATCTCTGTAGGGTGTGAGGGGACAGCTGAGACAGGAGGCTGCAGTCAGGGCTGTGGGTGATCTAAGAGGCCTTAACATCTATGGCTGGCCTGAACTTGAGTGTCCCTCATGTCCTCTGCCCCGTGTGAGAGTAAGGTTGGGCCGTCACTGGACTGTGTCTGACCCTGGGTACCATCACTAGCTTTGGTCCTCACAGTGACTGGTATTCCTCCTTGAATTTGGACTTGTCTCAACATCATGGACCTCCCTGGTGACCTCTTGTCTGACCCTGACTGCCATCCCCAGGCCTGTCTGTTTGGGCCTGTGGGGTGGCCTTGATATCCAACTCCTTTGCAGGCTTCCTATTCCTTAGGGATCATCTGACCTCCACTTCCCCTTGACATATATCTTGTAGCTCCTCCTCTGATTTTCTTTTTACAAAAAGAAATTTTTTTCTTCTGTGTCCACACCTAATCTCATTTCCTGCCCTTAGCTGCTCTCCAAGCCCCATATTTCTCATCCTCTCTCTTCAGCCCATCCTCTCACCTGCTGTTGGACTGCTTTCCTCTTCCTGTTCATTCTCGGCAGTGCGAATCACGCTCTGACTTTCCACTGCTACTGAGCAGTAAGTGGCCGGGAACAAACTCATCAGATAGATGGCAAAACCTAGGAAAATTATCAGGGTTGAATTAATCCTCATCCTGTTTTGCTGTCTAGCACACGACACTTTTGCTCCTTGCTGCTTTTCAGGTAATGGAGTCTGGACATAGCTACCACCACAGTCTTGTTTGTGGCACATTGTGACATCATGACACCATCTGACACACAAAGGTGTTGCATTCTGTTAGGCAGAAACACTGTGGACTTTCACCCTATGTAGCCAAGAAGACCCCAAAGCAAAGAAAGAGTGTGAAGGCTTTTGGGAATAATTGGAAAAAAAGTATGTCTCTGCTAAAAGGTAAAAAAGAGAATGAAGGGGATAGGATCATAACAATAGGACACTACCTAATGTGAAAAAATCACACTTAATCCTGAATATTTCTGTAGCTGACAACTAACTGAAAGTGAACAAGAAGTGTTCCATAAAACTAGCAGAAGTGGAGTGGAAAATGTAATGAATTTCCCACTTCAGTGCTTAAGCAATTATTAGCAATTTGTGTTGTTTGGCTCAAACAGCCTTAGTAAACAGAAATTTTTTTTTTTAAATCCAGTGGAATGACAAGCATGTGTTTTAAATGACCTCTAGATGGTGATCTAACAACATCAGTGTAGAAACAACTCGTCTTGAAAAGCACCTATTCTACCCTATGGCAAGGGTTAATAAGACATGAGATGGGTTTTTTCATGAGAAAAAACCCATCTCATGTCTTATTAACCCTTGCCATTGACTTTGCCAGACCAAATTGCCCACTCTAATTAAATCTCTGTCCACACTGCATTTTAGAACTCTGATGATGACTTTTCAGCACGTAGTGTAGAAGACAATTTTCTAGTTATTTCAAACCCTCATTTAAACCCAACTATTATTTGCTGTGCCAAATTTCTTTCATACTCCTGAAATTTATGTACAGATTTATGTTAAGATCCTTTGAATTTTGCTTCCATTTTGTTTGGTTTTGTGTCGATTTTAATTTGTGTTGGTTATGTTTGTAGGGTTTTTTTGGTAGTCTTGGGGGGTGGTTGACATTTCTTGTTTGTGGAGTTTTTTTCCCCTTTTCTACTATTAGCAATGGTCCTTTCATTCAAGCTCTTCACATTCCTTTTCTAGATACCCAAAAGTCAGGGTCAGGAATTAGATCATCAAATCAAGATAATAGTTATCCTGGGCCTATAATGGTTACTTCAGACTTAAGCACATGCAAGGATATATATATATATATATATATATATTCTGATTTATAGGCATTGAGATTTCTACGCCAGGTCTTAGGCCACCTTCAGCCTGCTGTCCAAGACATTCAGCAATCTTTTTTCCTGCTTGTCTTGAGAAGACTTTACACAGAAAGTGCTATTAGAAATATACTTCAGGAGGTTAGAAGATCACTTTTTCAGGAATACCCATTGAGTGGAATTGTTGAATGTTACATTCAACAAATAAATAATGTATTTGGTTGCAAAATAAATTTCCGCTCTACTGGCTCCTACTGAATGGTGTAATAATACCCAGTCCAATACACTGGGTGTCAGGAGGTATATACTCTAACACAGGAGTAGGACAGAAGCTTCAACAGATGTGCATCAGAAAGGGTAAGAGGGAGTGGGACTGGAACCAGGAATTTTCAGTCCTGCAGAGCAATTAGTAAAGCAGCTTCAAGGGGCATGTTCTCTACAGAGATCTCTGCATCTGAAGCAATCTGTACCCAAATCAGCATAAGATTGTATTTCAAAGGTGTTCTGCATTCCTCACATGGAGTGTGGGATACTTTCAAGTCCTCACCTGCACCTCTGAAATTCTTTATTTCATTGAAGTAGGTAAGTGAATAGATGCTAGATGTGAAAACTCTCACTATGTCTGAGGTCATTATGACATTCATTCTGGCATAAGCTCACACTCCTGCTGCTGGATGCTTGCTCCTACATATTTTCCTTTGCCAACACTAGAGCTGGTGTGGCTCAGTTAATGGGGTGTATTAGGTGGCAAAACCACTTCAAACACGGGTTTTATTAGGTCACTTTTCTATTGGGTGAGTTTTCGATGCAGTTAACTGTGCAGTCACACAAATGCTACTCTGCACTGAGCCAGCAGAAGCAGAGGATTGGGGCAGGACAGAGGAAGGCTGGACTGCCCTTTACTGAGTGATGGACACTCCAAATTCAAAAGAAGCCATGGCCTTAAAAAGAAACAGTGACTACACAATCCTTCTCGAGTACAGAGAGTTCTGACTCATGTTTTGTTTTGTTTGTGGTTATGTATGCTCCCTAGCAAAGTATATATAATTAAAAGAGGAAAAGGGTGAAATGCAAAATGGCAAGATTTAAGCTTTGAAAAGAAAGATTTAAGCTTTAAAAAACAACAACAACAACAAAAAAGCACTACTCTTTGAATACTGCTCTATCTCTCAAGAGTTCTTAAAATCAAACTGCAAAAAAAACTTTTTGAAAGAAAAATAAATATGGAGAACCAGACTGTCCGACTAATGGTTTTTTGTTTTTTTTTTTCTTCTCAGTGTAGCTGATAGTAATAAAATATTTATCTGACCATCTCAGACCTCGTATACATATTTCTCTGGCTGTTCTCTGTTTTGCATGTGTGAATGCAAGTACATGCAAAAATTGCAACCTGTATGCATCCCACACAATAGAGGAAAAAAAAAGGTTGAAAGAATTAAATTAATAATTACTTTTTTTCCCCCTGCTTCATCTCTGTTCCCAGAATTAAATCACCCTTTGCCAGCACTGTCACCCCATTGATTGTAGTACATTTTTAAAATCTATCCTCAATGAACTGTTTTGTTTAAAATGTTGTTGCATATTGGGCCTTAGTTGGACATATTTAAAACTCTTTTTTTGCTTTGGGTCTCCTGGCCTGCACATTAGTAGGCTAACTTCACTTCTTACTTCTGAAGAGGAATGACCCCCATTCCAAAATCTCACTTCACATGGCCTGGACCTTCCCTGGAATCCTCATGGTCCTTTCTGTTTATTGTCACACTGACTACAGTGGAAAACAGATTCCTGCTTAAGGCTGTGCTTTTCTAGCCAGACCAAGAGATCCAGGTTCATTTCTGTAGGCAAGGGAGTGGATTTTAGTGTAGTACAGCAACTGCCCTTGGACTTTGAAGCTGAGGCTCTAAGGCAGAAAAGAACAGTGGATATGGATTTCCCTGTCCATACAATGGTGGAGAATGATCAGGATATGAGAAAGATGAATACCCTGAAACAGCTGGATAAACCAGTTAGAGCAATAATTTCTCTTTCTAGGGATTGTGACTCAGTATTTCACATTTTCCTTCCTTAGCAAATTCTGCAACATCACTCAGTGCGGTACAAAGATGATGAAAATACCCAAGGCAGAGCAGCCCATGGACCACTGCTCTCAGGCTGGGCTGAGGGAGGGGGGCAAAGCAGACTAGTTAATGTATGCTTTCTCCCTCATCAGGTTGAAAGAGCTGGTGCATGAAATCCAGTAAAAGCAGCTCTCCGGTCCAGTGAAGCTCGGGACAATTGGCAGCACCAGGAAGGTTATCACTGTCTGCATCAGATGACTCTCCTGTGTGAGGTCAAAACCCCATTGGATTTGTAATGAGGAGGTGGATGAGGCTGTAAAGTCATTCCCAAGATGGAGCAGTGAGGGCCTTGAGGCAAGAAGGAGCCAATGAAGGGAAGAAAGGAAATGGACCGAAAGATCATAATCACTGAATTTCTGCATCCTACCCCAAGGCTGTATTCCTCAGAGAATGGGACAGTGCCAGGAAACTAAAGGCACACCTACTAGCTGATTTTGATGCTAGCATCAGAAACTGATGGAGAATTTGGGGATACTGTAATGGGGAACCCAGAAGATGACTGAAAGCAGATTCCCTTGGGAGTGCCTACAAAGGCCAGGCAATAGCGTAAAGGGGAATGGCACAAGCAGAACTTTATGAGGATTCCAGAACAGAAATAAGTGGAGAGACAGGACAGAGGGAACTGGCAGAGGGTTGTGTGACTGTAGGCTGGAAATGACTCAGCAGCTGCAAGACGGGAAGGATGGGTGTTGTGTTTGGGATGAACCAGCAGCTGCAGCTCAGGCCACACACAGCTGTGAGTAGAGGTCTGTGGTGAAGGGACTGCAGGCAGTTCTGCATTATGGCTACTGATCTGGTGCTGCAGAGAGCCATAAAGTGCATTCAAATTCCGAGAAACTAGTTCCCTTCCGGCAAACCAGGCTTTTCATTTACCTGCCACGTATTATCATCAGAATGCTAACTAATGTGTCAGAGTCCAGTTGCTCCAAAGCAGGTACTGTCCCTCTCTGCTTTCTCATGCAGAATTCATAGCTTCTGAGGTCATCACTAAAAAGAAAACTTAGAAGGAGGGGTCAAAAAGAGCAGAGGGGTTTGGAAATGTGGCCATCTTTCACCACTAATACAGGATTCTGGAAATGGAAATATCTTGCTTGTTCTAAGAGCAGATAGCAGCAGCCAGGTTGTGTCATCTCATGCAAGAATTGGGGACAGCATCCTTCTACCAAAGGTTTTGTCTATCTCACCATGACACAGAAACAACAAATGAAAAACTCCTCAGCTGGGAGTGATGGATGATTATTTTAAAAAAATAGTGCAAACTGGATTTCCACTGAGGCATGGATTGTACAAACTCTTTCTCTTCTCATTCTCTTGTTGTGCCATTTCTGTTTTCATTTGCTCTTACTTGGACTGCCATTAGTTATATAAAACAGTAGAATCACATGTTAACAGTAGAATCACATGCAAGATACACAGTGTGAATCAAACTTGTATTAAATCTAGTATTCTTTAAGAGCAAGAGAAAGAGTCACCTCCACAAGACAGTCCTTTCAAACCAGTTCAAAGAGCTGTTACTTTTTACACTTACTTGGACTTACCTAATTTTTAAAAAATATCTAGATTTAAGTGAAATAAACAGCCCTGCCTGTAATTTTGAGAAAAGTGAATTCAGATAAAGAAGAAAGTTCATAGTTGGACGCTTCTAAATCAGAAGATTGCAGAACCTGATTGCTTCATCGTCAACTGGAGGAGTCAGAAGTAGCTTTAATTGTTGAGACACTGCTCTGTGTGTCGTGTTAAGCCTCATATAATTTATCCAAACATCTTTATGTCTGTCATCAACCAACTCCATATGCCTTCAATAAATATTGAAATATCTTTTACAACAGCCTTACTATGCTCATTTTAAAATATTTTTTATGTTTTTCTCTAATTTACTTCAGGCTACCCTGACCAAATCTAGACACAATGTAAGACATGAATTACTTGAAAAGAGTTTCAGCTTCTTATTATTTCAGAAAATCAGTTACTAAAGCAAATTCTTAAGAAAATTAATAAACTAAGATTATAAGAAACACAATATGGCAATATTTTCTGCCTTCTGTTCTGAATATAGTTGCTTAATATTTTCTGGGTTCTTTTTTTAGCAATTAAATCTAGGAACAGATTTTTTAAAATCTCAGAAAATCCAGGGACTCAGCCCAACATGCACTGTAGGCTTTCAGCAGAAGGCATTACAGTGCTTGTACAATGCAAGTTATGCTCATTTCCCATGGAATCCACATATATCTATACCTCTCTTTTCTATTCACCTTTTATGATGTAGATGCTAATTTTTTTTTCATTTGTGAAGTGATCCAAGGCCTATTCATAAAAATACAATTTAATGACTATTTAATTAAATTAATAACTATAATTAGTAGTTATAATTTAATAAATTAATGTATATATAATTATGGCAATAGAATGGGGCCTCCAAGTGGGTGGAGTCCACATATACCCAGGGTTCTTGAAAATGAGAATGTGAGGTAACTCTGCATTTGCTTATTGAAAATACAAAGAAGAGGAATGGTATAAGAACCGTGGGAATGTAAAAGTCATTAGGTGCATTGTCAGGGCCTTGGATCCCTTTCTCCCCAGGCAAAACATCAGTGACATTGTTCTGACATGCTTTCTTTATGAATGGGCAATTATACAAGGTTCTGTCTTAATTTCTCTTGAACTCTTTCCAGAGTTGACCACATGATGTAACTGTTCATCAGATAAAGTACACAAATCACCCGCTGCAGTCTCCTTCCAGGCTGTAATTTGGTTTGGGGTAAATGAGGGCAGTACAATGATAAGATGAAGATCCAAGATAATTAGGTAGTTGATAAGAAAGTCTGTGATATTTCACTGCTGTCAGAGGCGTTGCTCTGAACTGCCCCTGATGCTGCACAGTCTGTGTCATGCAGTATATCCCAGTCACTCATACTAGCAAGGAAAAATATACAGTATAAAAAAACCTAAATAAATAATTCCATGTTTAAACAATTAAATACAATTATGAAGTAAATTTGTCTCCTTTAATTCTTCTTATTCTAATTATGTTTTTTAAACAGCCGTTGAACACTGCTTGTTAACCTTAGTGACTTTCACTTCTGAATTTCCATGGGATAGATATCATTCCAGCTTCTCTCTTTCTCCAGCTCAGAGAAATTTTACTGTTCCGGCCTCACTGTTTTTCCTTCAGTATCTATAAGCTGGGATCTGTAATATTGACTTGCTGTAATGGAATAGAATGATGAGATTGCATTGTCCCTTTAAATGTAACTGCATTTGGATTTTGAAAAGAAGTCAGTTGCAAAACTGCGGTGTCTCACTCAAGTAGTACCTGCATGATTGCTAGCTAAGTGGGAGTAATACAAATAGTCTTCAAGGTGTCTGACACCTGGCAGTTACACAATAGACACTCTAAAATTTTAGAGTGTCCCGGGGTTTTTTTCCTTTCAGCTCGCTGAAACAAAACCAGTCAATCCAAAATTGAATATTTCAATGTATTTCCTGGTAAATTATTTGAATTGTGTAAAACAGAGTTGTCTGGAGAGGGAGAGAGAAGTGTTTGTGCCCCGTTGTGAAGCATTTGGAATGAGAACTGTGTCACAGGACAGATTGGACATCTAAGACATCTCAGCATCTGCAGCTATTACCTGCAGATGCTGAGATATCTTAGATGCATTGCATTATCTACATCTTCTGTAATGTGCTTGAACTTCTCTTTGTCTATTGGATACAGCTCTTTGAAACCTGTGACTCTCCCTTTTACAGATATTCCTTCCATTAATACTGCCAGCAAATGACTTTTCCTGTTTCTAATGCAGGTGAACACGTTCTGAAAACATAGCTGTGGCAGGACTATTCCCTAGAATGATAATACTATCATGATTTCTCAGAATTGCAACAGAGGGCAGCAGTTGCCAGACTGTGCATTCTTCCCATCATGCTCTTGATAATGTGATGCCCAGTCTGCAATCTGATCTGTAATTTTTGGAATGTGAACCGTGCCCACAACTGCGGCACCTGAGCTCAGGTTCTTCCTGGGTTCCTTTGTGCATGTCTGGCAGCCTGGCCCTAGGAAACAAATAGCAGAAATTGTTTTGAAGATTTTTATGTTGGTGTTCCTCCTTCTTTCCAAATATAGCAGATTCACGAGGGTTTATGTGAAGAAGAGCCCCAAAGGTGGAGAAGTTCAAATGTCCTATATTTAGCTGCTTCTGTGACTGCCTTTGAGATTCTTTTCATGTTAAATGACACAGTTAACCCTAAAAGTATACTCTTTGGGTTTTCTCACTGTGACTTCCTAGTCATGGCTTGGAATGTGTGCTATTTTATGTAACATAAAAAATACGCTACTAATATAAGAAATATTTTCCATTTTCATTGGAAAGGATAATACTATGCTGTGCATAAGCAATATTAGAGAACTGACACGAAAGATAAAATGTTAGAAATTACATTTGCTTTCTAGCAGTGAGAATTACTCTTAAAACTGCAAAATGATCTTTCATTAGCCCTGTGATAAGTTCCCCGGTCTTTTAAAGTAATCTGTTCACTTGGGTATGGTTTCAATGTATACCACTCACATAGGGTAGACAACTGTGTAAAAACTGCCCATTTAAATTATTCAGTGTTAAATTACATTATGATTTATTATCAGCTTATAATCTCTCTGCTTATTATTACAAAGTTTATCTCCCACAGGTAATGCAACAAAATAAGAGAAGCTGAATGATTGCCCTAGTTTAAAGTCATCACCAAGATATATTTAACACTCATTGTATGGTACCATGCAAACTAAAAATGCAGCCAAGAGTTTGTGTTCATCATACCATGGCAAAGAAATCAGTATAGGTAGTGTCAGACATATTTGCCATACCTGGAGAATTACCAGTTCTGAGAAGAAATTTAGGAATATAATTTAAATTGTATTGTCAGTAGTTTTTTTCTTCCAATTTATTATTTCTAAATTCTCCTTGACAAAAATGCAACCTTTTCAAAGGCGCTTTTAACCAGAAATGTTGTGGAGTTAAAAGTGTTCATGAAATAATTGCTCAGCTGCAGAGCACTCATGGGTCTGCAAGTTGGCAGAGTTTTGTGAACTTTGGATATAGGTCGGCAAAGTAAGCCCAATATGTTTTGTAGGCATTAGGGTATTGATGTGGGTGCTTCCCATACTCCAAGTTCTGAGCACATTATTCCTGGAAAATAAACAGATATCAGAGTTTTGTTACTGAATGGTGAAAATGAAAATGTCTCAAAAGAGTTAGAAAAAGGAAATTTCCAAACGAGGAATGATTTAAAACACCACATAGCCTAAATAAAAAAAGAGCAAGAGGTAACATGCCACTTTTTGGAAACTTGAACCAAAACACTAAACTTGTGATCTGGTCTGTGATAGGGATAATCAGTTTTCAACTGAAGTTTGTATATGGCATCACATGAAAATAGGTTGGGAGTCAATGTTTATAGTTGACGTCAGAAAAAACTTAAGATGCAAAGAAGGCTTTAAGGCATAACTATTTTCCTTGGTAATTCAAAACAGGAGAAGCCAAATGGAATAAGTGCATTCAGTTACCTTTTCTTTTTCAATAAACTTGGTGACTCCAAAGGGCAAATTATGGAAAAATGCCGTGGGTGCATGGGAGATGTTCAGGCGGAAAAATACTTTGTGGTCTTTTCCCCAGGGTTTAGATGAAGGTCACCTGGATACAGAGTTCTTACAGCAGTTCTAGAGACGTGACCTCTGATCTTGCAGACTTCAAATCAGAAGATGGACAAGGACTTGAGCACTAATGCTTGTTACTCTGCTGTATGAATAGGAGATGGCCTTCTTAAGGGCTTCAGTTGATCTGACTTAGTGTTTGTGGAAGTCCCACTCCAAGTGATGCCACCATTTCATTTATTTGGAGACTGATTGCCTTGAGCATCCAGGAACTCGACACTGAAATCAGGAGGGGCAGATGAGACGTAGATTCTTCCCAACTATTAACCCAAAGATTGTAGAGGTTTCAAGAGAAGTCAGGTTAAGAAGCAAGCTGCTCATAGAGGACTCTGGTGTGCAGAGCTGGGGCACACAAAAAACCCTGCAGGACAGAGTCACATTTTTTGGATAGTTGGTCACCTCCAGTAACTGCTTTGGCTAATGTTTGTAGGAGATGACAACATTGTAATTTTAATGACTGTATGGCTGTAGCATGCACTAACATCAGTGATTAAGTAATGATTAGATACAGAACATTCATATCTTAATAAAATACATTTTAAAGAGTTGCCAAATTTTTAGTTTTAAGAAGCACTTCTATACATTCATAGTCTTTAGAAAGGCTGTAGTCTCTCCTTGCTCAAAGCAATGCTGACACAGAAACTGGATCAGCTTGCTCAGAATCTTCTTCAACTAAGTTTTGAAAAGCTCAAAGAACAGAGATATTACAGCCTCTCTTGACAACCTATTGCATTGCTGAATCACACTGCAGTGTTTGAAAGTTGTTGTTTTTTTTTCCTTGGTACCTCTTAGAAGAGTCTGGTTCCATCACCTCTGTGACCCTGTTGGACGCAGCAATTAGTCCTGCACCTTTCCTTCCCTTCCCCTTCCCTCCCCTTAAGCAATCTCCATGATAAACAAAAGCAGCCCCCTCAGTCTCCCCTTGAACAGTGTTTTGACCTTCTGTTTGATGTGCTCCTGTTTGCCAGTGTGGGGAGCCCAACCCTGGATGCAGTCTCTTATTAAACACAGCTTAACCCCTCTGAAATGGAAGGAAAAAATAATTTCTCTTGAAAAAATGCAATCTAGCATGTGGTTGACCTTCATTGCTGCAAGGACACCCTGCTGGCTTATGTTCAACTTGCAGACTCTTTCGTACTGCACACAGTATTGCTAATGCAATCTAGCATGTGGTTGACCTTCATTGCTGCAAGGACACCCTGCTGGCTTATGTTCAACTTGCAGACTCTTTTCTGCAGTGATGATCCCCAGCCAATCTTTTCCTAGCCTGTAGTTTTCCTTCCCTATATCCAATACTGAGTTTTTGTCTTTGTTGAGCCCCATGAGATCCCTCTTGGACTCCATTTTATCAAGTAGTCTCTGAATGGCAGCCCTGCCTTCCAGTATAGTGAGCATTGCCCACACTTTGGGGTCATCAATTTACTGAAGGTGCCCTCTGTACTTTGAAAGCATTTGTGATACCATCAACAGTGTGAGCCAACTCTGATTAATCCAGTAGTGCTCAGTCAGTCTCTCCTAATTAACCCACGGGGCACAGAGACAAGCCAAAGCTTCCACACCACCAGCTCTTGTTATGTTTCATGGATAAATAGGTTAAAAACTAGGGAAGTCACTATGGAGACCATTGGGAATAACTAAGATTAAATATGCATTCATATTTGCTATGCAATTGTTGAGTGTTACACTGATACTCGAGCTGGTGTTTAGTGATAGTGGGTGCACATGGAGCACACTTCCACACTGGGACATAAGGGCTGAATCAAGGAGAAACGGTGTTACTACTGAGTCACCTCCTGATGCTGTTTTATGGCACCAAATTTGTGGTGCCTTGTTGTGATCTTTGTGTCACATCACCTACACTCCCTTCAGCAGCATGAGTGATATTTTTGTTTGTCATTCAAGGGAAAGGTGTTGTTTTGGATCCTCAAAACAAACAAAAAAATTCCTTGGTTAAGAGGCAGTTTAAGGAGTATTTAAACATATTTAATTGCTTGGTCCATGGCCAATGATAGTAAGAGACTTTAGGAAGGCTATAAATGAGCCTCTGCCTGAGAAAATTCATGAATCATACTTGCAAAGGGAATGGTAACTTTTTATTTCAAATCCTATTCTCAGATTCTCTCAAGAAGATAGAACACCTGCTCTAATAGTTTGTTTTTTCTAAATGCCACTCCTATTCAGGGTTATGTAAGTCAATGCAACTTCTTTCCACTTAAGAAAGTAGTTAGCTGTCACTGCGAACATGCACTTCAAAATCTCCAGGACAGCCTTCATAACAGAAAAATTCAGCTGTGCCTGGAGTATGTACAAGTGGCCAAAGACCTGACTTCTCAGGATAATTTTGTTCTGTACTCAGTTTTAATCAGTGCACATCTGTTTAAGGGGACAGCTTTCTGGTATATCCAACATTCTCAGGGGGAAGCGTGTGATGATTAATTTTGATCATTCATCTGTCTTTAATTGTGTGGTTAGAACATACCTCTCTCTGCAGTGAAGTACAATTTCTCTCAAGTTCTTGGTGGAGATGAGGATAAAAATTCACTAATGCAAATACAGCTCTTGTAGCTCTTTGGATGTCACGTTATATCAGGTTCAAAATTCATTAGCTGATAAAATCTAATCAGATGACATGTATCTGAAGAAGAATCCTGCATTATTCAACAGGGTGAATACAACAGAATCTGAGGAAAAACAAAAATTCAAACAAAAAGATCCCAACCATCAAGTTTTCCAGCAGAAGTATAACAAATTACTAATAAGTAAACAAATTACTAACAAATTACTAATAAGTAAACAAATAAATTATTTTCGTTCTAGTAGTTACTTTAATAAATTCATTAAATAAAACCCAACTAATTCCATCTTACAGGAGATTATTTATTTTCTTTCTCAGTTCTTATAAAATTTTATTTTAAGTTTAGTTCATTGCCATCTCTCTGGATCAGTTTCCTTTTGCGTACAACACTCTAATTTCTGCCATAAAATTTTCCATGAGGTGTATAAGAGTCCTTTTCCCAGAAGCTCAGGGCAATGAGTTCTGCAGCCCTTGAGTATCTCTCTTAACTATTGCAATACCATATCTGCACAAAAAGAGAAGAATTACTCACACAGTAACACAATAACCTGAACTTTGCCTGGCTTAGCTAACCAAAACTGATTAATAGACAAATAGTTCTGAACGGGCCATTACCTAGCAGTAAGTGTTGCTTCTCAGCAACAAGTATGTTGAAGAATATCCTTCAGGATATTCTCTTTGAGAGGAACATATCTAGCTTCTGTGCTTTGTCTCAGAGGAGACCATTTTACACTCTGTTGGCTTGGGATCTAGCTCTGATAAACTCACCTAATCAAAGATCTTCCAGTAATTAATGCAATAAACCATTGTCTTCTTTGTCACTTCTCTATCAGAAAAATTCTGTAAGCAGCTCTTAAGATACCATAAGTGGAATCTACTGTTTTCATTGATTATTCCTTTTCTGGTGTTGAAAGCAATGAGTTCACACAGGCAGAGATATTTGTTTCTACTTTAGGACCAATGGATTCTCTAAGTTAATTCTGCAGAACAACCAGTCAGATCTGACATCTGCCCATGACCTTCTGCTACTGCCAAAACTTCCAGAACAGGTGAAGACTTCACTGCGACAATCTTCAAGACTGCAATTCGAAGACTAAAAAGTGCAAAGGTATTCACAGAACCTCTTAAATTGTGAGGGAATTGTTAGGAAGCTGCAAGGGCTGGCTGCACCCTAAGAGATGGAACAGAGCCTGACTTTACACCAGACAGGACAGTGGCCTCCCATCTGGGGTACAGTCCCACACTGCTTGAGCAAGGCGAGTAGGCAGACCTGGAGATGGTTGCTCAAGCAAGAGCCTAGATTTTCAAGCAATTTCATGGTGTTGAGGCAGGTCTAAGATCAAGCCAGGAAATTAATCCATTGGTCGAATGATCTCCAGTGATGGTGACAAGGTCTGCTTATCACAAAGTACACATCCATTTTGACAAGGCAAGTGTGAAGTCAAGCTAGAAGTCATGGAGCCCAGGGCCAAACATGTTCCTTCCTTTTGCAGGCAGGAACTGAAGACACAAGACAGGCCTTAAACAGGGCTTCTATGCTTCTGGGAAATCATATGAATGTGTGTGTGTATAGCTTTTTTGAAGGCTCTTGGTTGGACTGGCCAGGGCCATGAAAACCCATTAGTGTGCTCAGGAACACGACAGTAAGGGTCGCCTCCCAGCAAAAGTGTCCTCACGTCCCTCAGGGCTCTGGAGTCAGAAAGGACTGTAAGGAGAGGGGATTAGCTGTTGTGGGTTTCCGCAGCACTGTTTCAGGGGGCACAAAACCAAGGACAGGCTATTGAGAAAGAGAAGAAAGTATGGGAAAATTTGGGCTGGGGAGCAGAACTCAGAGTGCCCATGAGGTTCCTAAAGTCTAGGTGGGCTTGAGAGACAACAGGGGATGAGTAGGAAAATTCACTCTATCCTTGACAAGATTTGGGAATGGGGCAAGGCAGAGGAAGCAGGGGAAGGAAACCCTAGGGAACAAGGGAGGAAACCTGGAAACCGAGGCTATGTGTGAGACCATACAGCCTTTAAGGTGATGAGTATGAGGCTGGAGATATCAGATGAGGCTGGTCAGGACCATTAAAGCCTTTTAGTACACTCAGGGACCTGACCAAGGTGGAGCAGAGAAATAAAACCAAGGATTTTCAGTCTGCTCTGAGATTTCACAGGTTGCAGCAAGCAACCTGTGAAATTAGTAGCATTATTTGTAGCAAGCCCTGTAACCTGAGATGTACAGTTGAATGGCTCTACCAGGAATTGCTCTCAGGATATTCTTAAAGACAAACATTTAACAGAGCCCAGATTTCCCCTGTTTGTCAGGACCAAAGTTTAACCTCTGTCATCAGAACTTACCTTCAAAATTCTTCCTCTTACACCAAAGCATATATTCAGGAGTTCCCCTAATGGTGCTTTGGACAACTTAGAGCTGTGTGTTCCAAGTACTAAGTGGTGTCACCTGTTGTCACAAAAAACCCAGTCACAATCCAAATTTTATTTCCTGGCTGCAATCCTGACTTAGTAGTACAGTTGCTATGGGCTAAGTCCCAAAAAACCTCAATAAAATCAACATGTATTCATACTTCAGAGGTTTCAGAGAATCTTTTAAGCCTGATGCCAGCTATGAAATTGGGAGTCAATTTATGACACCCAGTCTCAAATCAATGCTGTAAGGCATGAAAACAAACAGCTGTTACACCAACTTCTTCTTTCTATAAACTACAGATAAGTTGCTGTCCACAGATTTGGGGGTTTACAATGCCATAGATGTATCCCAGAGCTATACTTTCATATTTTTCTGTATCTTTAGGATCGAGGAGAATGTCTACTGAAAAAGCAGGATCTACTCACTCATACACAGAACTTTACAATTGCTGAATGAAAGACTTAGCTATTCTTGTGGCATTCCAGGCCACAAAATAAAACTAATTAGTGAGGTGCTTTTTTTGCTAATGGTTTTTCCCATTCTGTTATAGGCTGGTTTGGAGATTCCTGGTAACACCCTTGGGCTACCTTTAAATTCCAGATCTCCACTGAGGAAATCTGTATGAGAAGGCTCTCATGACTTGATTTCAGTATCTTATAACCTCACTGTTGATGCCTTAAGTTTTAGCTTTCATATCTTCTAGATTCTGTATTCTGTATTAGTATATAACTCTGAACTTCATATGAAGTGTTAGCAAGTTCTCTTCAGAGTTTATTTAGACAAAACAATCCTTTTCCAGCCCGAAAACCAAGGACACCATTGCAGCTTCAGGCCCAACAAATGTAAACAACAGTGAATGGATGACAGCAATCTGGGAGGATGGGACTCCAGAACCTGAAGCTGTATTTGGACAATTAACCCCAATATGTAAATGGACCAAAACTTACAAAAGTGTGAAAATGTGGGACCCGTTGTCCATCTTGGGTGGAGCCATGGCCAGGCTCTTGTACTGCCCAAAGTGCATCTTTTGAAGGTCTTTTAATAAATACTTACTTTATTCCTTTGACACTGTTCAGCCTCTCTTCCAGGTAGCCTCTCAAGGCATCAGTGTCACAATTTTAATGTCAGTCTACGGTCCAGGTGGAGAGCCAAGCCTTTTTTTTACTTTTTCTTTATTACCTGTTTTTGTGTTAGGACCCACTACCAGTTCCCTATCTGCAGGAGTAGATTATTGGTTTCACATTTACTCAGTCCACCTTTTATAAAGGAATATGCTTCTGCTTCTAGTGAGTACATGAGTCTCTGGGACACACTCCTTTGACAAGAGGCTGGGGTTGGTCACTATGTAAACCACCAGTAAATAAGCTTCCCGACTTTCTCAGAGAAAGCTTTCTGGCTTGAGCTAGTACCTCAAAGTAGAAAGAGTAGAAAACCATCCAGGATCCTTGTCTGGGCTTCCACAGTGAGGTAGAATCCCACTGACTCCCTATATCAAGGTTTTTTAGGAATTAGCAATACTCTTGGTGATCCTATTTCACTAAGAGATCTCCTTTACATTACCAATATGACTGCAGTTATCAGAGGTCTTCAATTCTCTTTTGGCTCTTCCTGGAAATGTTACAAAGTCTGCTGCAAATGTTGGGGGGGATAGGTTTTACAAAATCTAGTGATCTTTGTGCTGCTTTTCTGTAACAGTCAGTAGTGCTATTGCTGATCCCTCATCCAACTGACCAGGACCTCAGGAATGCATCTTTCAAGGAAGTCTGTGCCTCTGCTGCCATTCCTCACCACGAGTAGATGTCCTTGCTTCTGCTAATCTGAGTCAAGAAGTAGAGATCACTTCCCTTTAACTTTCTTAATCAGGCTTATTACACACACATTTTCACACACAAGGCTACACTATTAATTAAGGGAATTCAGTGTAATATTTTATTTACAAGCAGCTTCCCTCTAGCATTTTGCACTCCTCCAGGCCAGGAGATGGATTAATGGAATTACGTATCAGGATTAGTTGCATAATATAGAGTAAATCCTTCAAGGACACATATGCCCTGATATAGTTTATAATGCATTGTTAAGTTATGTCTGTTGCTGAGTTACCTGTGATGTACTGGTGGTGAAGTAATTCATATTTACACAGCAGATGAGATCCTGTGAAGATAAGAGTTTCTCAAGACTGGTGGAGATAACACCACTAGTATTCTGCTTCTGGAATATCTAGTTATTTTCCTCTGTTACTTTGTTTTGGTTTTTGATAGGTATCACCACTCAGCTGTGTGATATCAACGTGTACATAACGCTGTGCATTTCCATACAATCATCCTCAGCTTTGTTTTCCTATGCTAAACAAGTCAGATATATAACTTGAACAACTGGAAATATCACAGTCCAACAGGATTCCCTAACGTATCTGTAATACATCAATCAGTTGCTGCCTAGTTATTATTACAATCTTCTCAGATGGAAGATTATCCATTATGGACATGGAGAAACTACATCAATGTTTACTGCTGACTTGGTGAATTCCTGACTTTCTGTTCAGTGCTCTCTCCATACTTTGACTCTCTCTGTCATTGCTTTTTCCTGTA
Source organism: Onychostruthus taczanowskii (assembly GCF_017590055.1). Classification (NCBI taxonomy): domain Eukaryota; kingdom Metazoa; phylum Chordata; class Aves; order Passeriformes; family Passeridae; genus Onychostruthus; species Onychostruthus taczanowskii. Next base: position 60,579 of record NW_024499574.1, read on the forward strand.
CTTCTGCTTCTCTCATTCTTTTCTCTCACAACTTACATCTTCAGAGCTTTTATTAGATGTTGAGATTTCAAACAAAGAATTGCAGTACAATCAGAAATGTCCAGGCTTCGGAAAGTGTTGAAAGACTGGTCTGGTTGTAGGTTGCACTTCCAGTCTTGCTCTTAAGGTGGTAGTGTAAACTTGGGAATGCGATCCGTGCACTTGGTTTTTGCTGCTGCTAAAATGACAGAATTTCTCTTGTGATATCCAAACTGGGAATTTTTAAGAGATAATAGTGAAATTCTTTTGTGAATTTGAGAAAAAAAATAGAAAATGTGGTTTTATGTTTAAGGTTTGAGCATATATGTGATTCAGAGAGATTATATGCAAAAAAGACATGGAAGAATAAGAGTTTCTGAGTCGGTTTGGCAGTCTGTGGCTCTGGAAGAACAGGCAAACCTTTGTGTGAAAATTTGTCCAGGAAGATGTTTGGGAACAATACTTATCTCTGACAGATAAAACTTGTCTCTGCTCTAGCCAAGATAACTTGGCTACTCAGGGGCTCTGAATCTGTTAAGCATCTAATTATGCTACTTTATTTGTCTACCAACTACTTTACATCAGTGGGGGGGGGGGGGGGGGGGGGGGGGGGGGGGGGGGGGGTGGGGGGGGGCAAATTTGGAAGGCAAATGAAGAAGAGATTTTCAATTTGTAATTCTAAATTAATTTACTTCCCCTTCTTTCCTTTCTCTTCAAAAGCCACTTCGAGTAAATTCTCTTGATACCACTCATTACATAATCTTGTGTGCTTAACAGAAACCTTTAAAAAGTTTTCAGAAGATCAAAATGGGGGATATCTACCATGTCCAGCCAATTTGGTTTCTCCTTAGGTTCCATAGGTTTTCTTATTTTTACAATGCCTTTTATCTTTTGCATTTCCTGCTGCTCAGAGTCTGCATTCCTGTGGATTTTGTAAAAGACTGAGATTACACTTACATCTTTGCAGCAACTTTAAAATATCACGAAGCTCTCGCAATTCCCCCTCCCCTTAAAAAACCTGTAAGATAAAACCAGAAAGATTAAAAATAAAAAAAAAAACAAAACCACTCCCATCCTGATCTGCCACCAGAAAAGCACATTGGATTTAATCTTACATACCTCCAGCACTCAAAATGTCCAGGAAGGTTAACAGGAGTTTTGTAAGAACATGGAATGTAGGGGTCAGGAACATTCAGAAGGAAAGGAATCCATGTACTGTGCAAATTACGTCTGTCTCTACATTAGCACTGAAATTACTTTTATAGTAGGCCAGGTAATAGCTGTGTTGATTTAATTTTGAAAAGAAAGAAGGCACTGAAAAGGTGGCTGGGAGGGAAAAAAAAACAAACTGGAGACTATGTGAAAAATTCTCCTGTAGTGTTTTTCTCTAATTCTCCTGTTATAATTTTTATTTTTCAAGTATGTTGCTGGCAAATGCTAGCTTGAATTTCAGGTTCACCCAAGGTCACCTCATTCACATGCAACTATTCCGATTTGCTTTAAAAAAAAAATTTAAAATTCAAGGCTGACCTAAAAGGAATGGATTTTACTACAAAAAAGTGCAGAGTATTGTCTCTAGCAAGATAACAATCCCCAGTGACAAAAGTGGTTTTTTTCCTCCCTTGTATTTATGGCAGGTATGGGAAAATCGAATTGGTTGTTGCTGAAGTATCTCCACACATTGGTTTATTTGCACTTAGTTTCTATACTCCTGCAAAAGCACGTCCTAACTGTGCCATGTATGATATTGGCAGATATTCCAGAGCCATGGGGTGACTGAACTGCACAGAACCAGCATCGTTCCATCACTGCTGGTCTGTTTCAATTTTGTGTAGTTAGACACTGTGGTGTGAGAAACAGACGTGGACAGGTTGTGCTTTGCATTTCTTCATGCTTACATTGCTATGGATGGCCTATGGATATGGAAGGGAATTTGTGTAGAAGGAGATGTTGACATCTGCTGTCATATTTGTTAGAAGGGGTCAAGCTGGAATCGAGAGAGTGCAGGAATCAGGTCAGTCAGAATTACCCCATTTCAGAAACAAGAGAAGCCAAGGCATACACCAGTAAAGGGCATCACTGGCAGCCAGGATAAAGACACTATTTGCAGTAGGAGCTTGGAACAAGGAACAAGTAGAGCTAGAACAATGTCAGGAGCTAAAGGGCTAGAAGCCAGTCACAACATGACTCAGGAGCTGAGGAAAGGGATTCAGAGACCTAAAAGCACCTATCAGGTATGTGGAAAACCACATACACCAAAACTGTATAGACCTACAATCCACACCTCAACTGCAAGGCCTTATCAGGTCCTTAGTTTTTGAATAAAACTATTTACAGCCTGCTAGGCTGAAAGCCCGGCAGTGCTTAAGCGATATGGTCATGATGTGCTAAAGAGGTTTCAGTCCCTACCATATGCTCACATATTTCACCCACCTTTCATCTCCGTATTCCATTTCTGCTGAAAGACCGTGAATTACAGGAAAACACCCTTCTGCAGTATTAGACTTCATGTTCATGCAAGTGGGTAAAGGTGAACTACTGAGCCAGCTTTACTGCAGCCTGCAGCCCTAATGAGAGGTCTGATGAGCCGCCCACACCGTGTGCCGAGCCCACCTGAGACGCAGGTTTGCAGCTGCAGCAGCCATGCAGTGTGGGGCTGCATGGCTGCTGCAGCTGGTGCCTCCATGGCTCGCTGAGAACACCTTCCTCGACCTGCTGGCTCACTGCTCTTCACTTCTTGTCCCCCAGAGCTGCTGTCAGGCTGGCAGCGCTGCCCAGAGGAGGCAGGAATAAATCACTGCTTTCCTGCCCTGAGATACCACTCTTGTAGGGCTTCCTTGGAGAGACTGGAAAGTATTCTCTGCTTGGGAGAAATAGAGATTGTGTTCGTCTGTCAGAGGCTATTAACACCTCAGTTTCTAAATACCTTTCTCAACTTCAAGAGGAGTTGCTTCCCCCACCCCTCCCAGTGTTAGAAGGGACTAATTATTGATATTCTTAAAAAAAAAAAAAACCTATTAAAAATACAACATATGCTCAAAACACCTGGCTGGTATAAACGCTAACCTCTCAAAGTAGCAAGTAATATATTCTTCCCATTATGACAGCTTAACCTGACACTTCCTCCTAGATCGGGTCAACTCAGTGAATTTTACATTTAGGATAAATTCCCTCAAGTTTGCCTGAAAGCATTGGTTTTTGTGTAGCAATTTATGATCTTATAGAAGAGTATACATCATGAGTTTACAGAAGTTTGGATGTTAGTCCTGGTTTTGTAGTTCTAAGAAACCTGTAAATAAGCCAGGAATTTCATAGAGATGACTCAGTCCTTTTGCTTCATATGCTTCTCTCTCTTACCATCTAATTCTGTTAAGGTCCAGGCACCCTAAACAGAATTGTTTTCCACTACAGCAAGAGTAGGAATGAAGGGATATTTCTGTTCATTCAAGGTGCAAAAATATTGGTACAAGTCTTTAGGGAAAGAAGATTAGAAACTAGAAGCTTTCTCCTTTCCTTTTTTCTTTTCTTTTTTTTCTTTTTTTTTTTTTTCTTTTCTCCCTCATAGCTTCCAGTTTCTTCACACAAAGAAGTATGTCTCATCTCTTCATTTTCATATTTGGTTTACTGCTTTGCAAACAAATACTCTCTGACCCTGAATATGTTTTTCTGTGCCAAAATCAAGTTTTTGTTAAATTAAAAAAAAAAAAAAAAAAAAAAACAAAAAAAAAAACCAAAAAAAAAAAAAAAAAAAAAACGGTTTTGTTAAATAGAAATTCTCATCCCTTTCCTAAATAAGATTTTTCTGGAAGAAATGAGAAGAAATAATGAGAGTTGTAGAACATTAAATGAAAATGAAGTATGTAAAGTTTACCCGTTAATCTACATAAACTCTTCTTCCAGATTGTGGAGTAAGGTGATTTTGTTTTACGTGGAGAAGGCGGAGTCTGTAAGGACAATTTCTTTAATGGGATTTGCAGACAGCAGAGGTGGGGGGTGTGTCCTCCTCTCTGCCACCTTCCCAGAGCCCTGTGTCTTTTAGGGCACGTTCCCACATGTTCACTCACCTTAAAGGTGTTTTGCCTGGCTTGCTCAGCTGTCTATTTCAAAATTGCTTACATGTTGCTTTCCAGAGGAATTCAGAGGTTCAAAAGGAGGATGATTGCTTCTAAAGCCTAGATTTCAGAATCAAAATAGTAGAAGCCTAGGACCTTGATGCTGTAGGAATTCTTCAGTGGCTGTACAGGGTCTTTTTGAGGGGTAGGCTGCTGGCAAGCTACTGCAAAATCAGACACACCTTTGGGTTGGGCTATTTTGGAAACTAAGTAATTGATGAGGCTCAAGGTATGGTCTGCTAGGAACAAGTGATTTTACTGTGTGTTTTTACACACACTTTGATCAGCTGATGCAGTTGACTGACGGTCTCCTCTGGAAGTGACTGAGGGCGGAGGAGTGGTGACCTGCAGTGAGCCTTTCCTGACTTTTCCCCAAAGTGGACATTGCTGGCTTTCAGGCAGCTAGGCAAGAGAGGAAAAAGGGACGTGATATGGGGGTACCTTTATTTGGGGAGAGCAATCCCTTCTATTCCCGGATATGGAGTGGACTGAGTCAGAAGCTGCAAGGCAAAAAATCCTGGGATAAACATCTGGATGAAATCTACTTACTCCAGCAGAAAAGGTATGGTGCACTTCAGGCTTCTTGTCTTCTCTTTCTTCTGCTGCTCTCCCTGTAGCTGATTCTCACTCTTCCCCCTTAGGCTTTTCTGCCAGTAGATAAACTTTAAACAACCCTGGAGCACTTTTCTCTATCAGATTTCTTCTTTCAAGGTGGAATGCTTCTGGAGTTCCAATCTTATCTGCTTTCACAGGTAGATTTACCAGGTTGCAATTGAATTACCCTGAGTGCAGTACTTCAGTCACAAATTAATAATGTATTCTCTTGTCTTTCCTGCTTCATTGGTAAAGCTCGCAGGAAAATGCATGAAGGTTTGTTTTTAACTGTTGTTATTATTATCGTTATTATTATTGTCATCATTATCCTTAACATTATTATTATTAGGAGTGTGTGTGATGTATAGGCTGCAGTCAGCTGAAATAGTGGTGCTTTTTTGTCAGGATTTTGCTTTCCGCCTCTCTAAAGGTTGCTCTTACTGTGGGATAGAGTAGGCTTAATGCTGTTGAACGTTTTGGAGGTCAGTCACCTTCTGGGTCAGACTGTGGTTTCTCAGACCTCTGACCTGGGTGTCAACACGTACAGTGACTCCTCTTAGACCTTAGATTATCCAGAAGATTGGCTGTGTCCCCATGTGAGCACTGCAGGCTGTTTGTTACTGCTGTGCAGGGTTGATCCCTCCACACACAGAGATGTGGGACTATTCATGGGAATACAGCTGGATCTGGTTTTCATTGTCATTTCTGCATGCACAAATGCTGCAGTACTCAAATAACAAATTGTTTCCAGTTGCTTGTAAAATCTGTTTTTTCTTTCCACGCATAACTCTGAACATCTGTGGGGACAAAAAGGTGACTGTGTGGGACAAAATCTATCTATCTATACATATGTATATGTACCTATATGTATAGAAATATGCAAAAAAGCAGATTAAGAGGGACAAAAGTACACCTTTAGGGAAATAATTATATCATTATCTAGCTTCTGACCAAGTAATAAAGCCTGTTCCAGTTTGTTTCAGAGCAGTGGGACTTAAATACATTTAAAATGGGAGGGACAATGGGAGCAATAGTGTTTCTGTGGAATGCTAAAGTGTTTACATTTTGATGTGTTCATGAAAAGCATCACAGGTAACTGAAAAATAAGTTCCCAGCAGGTTCTGTAAGATCCAAATGAGTACAAAATAGAAGCATAAATATGTTAATATATCAAATTAATTATATTGATGATATGCTAATAATTAATACCAATAAGAAATAAATTGTAATACAGGGTTCTTTAATGATTATAACATTATCTTCATATTTTTAAGTCAAAGAGATGTGGAAGGAAGCTCTGCTGATCTCCATCTAACCTCCCACTTGAAGCTGAACTATTGCCAGCCAGAGATCACATTGCTTTAGCTCTGTCTAGCTCAGTCTTGAAAGCTTCCCAGGACAGAGATTCCACCACATCTTTAGGTACCTGTTGCAGTGCTGTAGTAAAAGACTACAGTGAAAGAATTTGTTTGGGTTTTTTTCCCAAATATTCAGCCTGATTTTGATGATACTCCTGTCCCTTGTTTGCCATCTGCTGTTGCCAAGGGGGGTTTGGTCCCTTCCTTTTTGTTGCTCCCTTTCACACAGGCTAACACAGGTTAGGTTAGGGTTAGGGTAGGGTTAGATTGCCACTTCTCTTTGCTCGTTGGTCCTCATGAGTCGTGTGCTACATGCCCATGAACATCTTGTGTGTTGATGGAGGAAAGCATAAAAAATGTTAGTCATATAAACCCTTCTGCATAAAATTCTCTTAGATCACTGTAGTACAATCCCACTGGCCCCAAAGTTGATGTTTCTGTGTTTCTTTATAAAGCTCTCTGTAAAACACATGCAGTGTGCACAATATTCCCTGTGAAATCAGGGTTGCATGGGGACATGCTTGTTCCCTTCCATTTTAGTTCCATATGTTTCCCACAGCTTTCAAACAACACAAATTAGCCTCCTGCTATTTGGTCACAAACTACGTGGTGCCAATATGTGAAAAGTCTTTTGCTAGAGAGGGACAGGACCAGTTCTTCCTTCTATTATCCTACTCTTTCCTTTCTTTTCCCCAGGGATGCTCAGAGTTTGAAGAGAAAAAAAAAAGAACATTTTGCAGAGGACTGATTTTATTGCTTTTGCATTTTTAGTTACATACAGATACAAAAACACATCAGGAAGACCTTTGGTGACTGGTGTGTGGGAACTGCTCTTATGAAACCTCTGCTTTTGTGGAAAAACTGTTGTAAGCCAAAAGGGCTTTTGCTGCGTCCTGTCATTTTGTGGTATAGAACTGCAGTGTTGTGGCTTCAGCTTGAGTTCTTAGTGAAAATGGTGTTGGAATACATACAGTAATTAGCAGTGATTGAATTCTACTATTGTCTTATTGAAAGACAGTGGTAAATATGTTACTATTTAACTGGCATTCTCTGATGGCACACAGAAAGTCTACAAGAGAAGAACAAAGCTTTTTTTTCCTGTTTGACAACTGGTGATAATACCAGAAAACTGATTGTTTTGGTAGTTGTCACCTTCCCTGGCATTGATGTTCAATCTCTTTCTTTGTGTGAAACAGTCCTTTGAATCTTACTAGCAGTAGATCTCTGCATTTTTCACAGAAGGGGGTTAGTATTTCACTTATAGTATTTCCCCAGGGGAATCCAGGTTCAGAAAATGCAATGTAATCTCCTAACACTGAAGAGAACTTAAGAGTTTATTTGGCCTTAATCTTCTGGTTCCTCTCTCTGGTTGAAGACTCTCCTTTTTAAACAGCCTGTAGCTCAATGTGGAGCCCCAGGGAACAGTGGTCACGTCTCATATATCCGCTCTAGAATCATCTTTGGAAGCAAACCCTGGGATCTACACAGCCTGAAACATATGAGCATAATCCCTCAACATAATTCATAATGACGGAGTACAGAAAGCTGAATCCTTATGAAAATTTGGGCCTGATAGAGGTGAAGAAGGATCACGTGTCTGTCGCAGTGTAATAGATCCTCTAGAAATTACTTTCAGTGCAAGAGTTTCCAAGGAAATGTGAACAAATTCCTCCTGGAATGTGATTTTAGAAAATCCACCCTATGAGAATTGCACTGTTCATAAAAAAATAAGCAATATATAAATTAGAAAAGTGAGCACATGGTAACAGTACCTGTAAAAGTATAACAGTAATGTAGCATTTTTCCTCCTGCTATTGCCTGTATTCATAACTCTGATTGATAAATAGTAAGTAACACACAATTGGCGTAACTTGCAGAGAGCTATGGTCATTCCAAAGATGTCACAATAAAACATTTGGTTTCCACATTCTTTGGTGCCTCTTTAGTGTCCCAGACATATTAGTAAGGTGCTTTGCTTACCCTGGAAACAAATGTGGCACAAATAAAGAGGCAGCTCAGCCCAATGCAGGTAAACTGGTTTGTTTAAGAGCTGTGCAGGGACACAGAGAGCCTTCAGCTCCTACATAAATCTTTCTCAAGCTGGTAGTGAATGAGATATTCCCACAGTTTGGCTGTTCATTTGTCCAAACAACATTGCTGAGTTTTCATCCCAATTTAAAGTAGGATTACCCTGTCTTGAAATCCACAATGCCTGTCATTATTAATTGGTTTGTTTGCTCCCAAAGGTGACAGTGAAATAAAGATGCCAGCTTTCAGTTCCAGCACTTCATTTATAGCTTGTTTCAACAACTGTGCTTCTGAGTAGTCAAGATGCAAAGAACAATTGGCTGCTGCACGGAAAATAAAATCAAAAGCATCAATAGCAGCATTTCTGGTCTTTTCTTCTACTGGTACTCCTTCATCCAAAGGAAAGTTTTGAGTCTAATATTGGAAAACAATCTCCCTAATTTCACAAGCATAAAGGTCCTCCAGAAGACATGTTTCCCCAGCAATGCACCACATACACAAACCCAATGACAGCCTAACGTGCATCTCAGGCTCATAGATTTAGGAAATTATTTGTAGATTTAGGAAGTTATTTGATTTCCTAAACTTGGGTATAGGTTTCCATATAAAGAAGAAAACATGAAATAATAAAACTGCAAGAGGGCTGGAAGTTTTGATGCAGAATGAGGTTATACATCAGAGAAAAAAAATTGTTTTATGACTGCTTCAGTGATAATAAACAACAAATAACAACTTCTGAACCACTAAAACAGTTCTAGCATGAGATTATTCTTACGATGCTCTCAGATGCAGAATTAGGAAAAAAATGTATTAGTGCAAGCAGAATGCCCTGCTGGAAATGACTGATCAAGATTTCTATTGCTTTGTGTGGCAGATAGTTAAATATCTGAAGGGATAAGAATTCCCTATCAGTTTCTTGTCTAGTAACGTTGGCAATTATTAACCTGTTTAATTTATTTCCAGAGAAGCTCTGTTTACTCTCAGCTGAAGAGGCTTTGACATACATGAGCAAGAGGTCCCAGTTAACTTGCTGAGTCTTGTTGCTGGTGCTGAAGAAATTTGCTGACCCTGTTGATTGTCCAAGCCCCTGTTATCTGGTTCCTTTTCACTTCATGCAATTATTCCCTAACTCCTGCTTTGGCATTTTGCTCGGTGGTTGCTTTGATCCTCTTTCAGCTGGTTGGCTTCCTCTGAGCAGCCCTCTGCCCTCCTGAAGGCTGTCTCACATTTACATGCACATGCTAGCAGAAGGAAGGCAGAAGATGAATCTCCTCTGGCAATTTCATGATTCATTCTGGAGCATGGATGTTCTGAGCACAACAGGGAAAGAAGAGAAAGCTAATATAATATTCTGATGATGAATTTATAGCTTAGGTTAAAATAATTGCTTTAGAACCCCAGGAACTGACTCTCTATTGGCATAAAGCTTGAAGCTGGAAGCAAACTTAAATTAAAGCAAAGAATGGGGAAATTCCTTACAGTAAATGATTGAAGTTGCGGAATCTGATAAGGGAAGAACAGAAAGAGATGCTTCATTGCATTTCTGGTGAGTTCAGTCGTGAAATAGAATCTTCAGATTGGTTGTTGCCCAGATAGTTCTCATACTTATAATATTTCCCTGCTCTGAAAGAATAATCGTAGCAATCCAAATTATTCTTTCTATAATGAAATTAAGACTTATTTACTAATCTTTGCATTCTCTATCTCTCCATAAGTGAAATGAGCAGGCTGCACTCCAAAAGTGCTTAAGAAGCTAAAAGGGTACATATTACCAGCAGAAAGTGCTTGTGAAATCTTTAACCTTGTTTAGAACTGTTTTACATGACTACCTCAGACAGAATCTGACCTACATTTTATCTTCTCTTTGTTTCACAATGGGTTTTCGGGTGTTCCTGATTTTGCCCTCACCTATCTTGGAAAAACAGCTCACGGCTTCCCTCATTGAATCACCTGTGAAGAACACTGGCCGATAGTAAGGCATGACCAAGGCTTGCTCATGCCTCCACACTGACACATTCCTTAGCTCAGCAAGAACAACCCCGGAGCACATCCAGGCAGATACTCTCGTGGTTCTCCTTGCCCCTCAGAATTACTGGTTTGCCATGGAGCTGTGCTTAGCCTAAACTGATCCTGTAAGGCAACATCCAGTCTGCCTAGTGTTACAAACTTAACTTAGCTGGGTAAATCAGGAGCTTAGTGTTCCTTGATTTCATAGCTGTTGAAGGGGATGAAGAGGATTAGAAGTGAAGTTTAACTTTGATGTGCTGAATTATCCGGATATGTTTGCTGAATCATTTTCTGAAAGCCAGCCTCACTTTTCAGTGACATAATGGTACTTTCTGGAAGCTAAGCATCTACTATAGGCAGCTCTGTTAAGAGACTTAAGTTACAAATTCTACCAGCTGCTGCTTTGACACTCAAAGGGGCCCGAGTAGTAAAATGCAAAACTCTGTGCTGTGTTTGACCTCTCAGAAAGAAAGTTGGTTAAATATGCAGAAGTTAAATAATTGAAAATGTTTTGAAGGTTCTAAATTCAGGTGACTTCATTTAATTTTTTATATTAGCAAATTTGCTTCTCCTAGTTTTTGACATTTATATACTCAGTACATTGCTGTAATGTATTAAAAATTAGTTGATAATTAGAATGGTATGTTTTAAATGAGGTTAAAATGTTTCCCCAATTATGAGACAGAAAATTGAATGAGAGTAAAAGCATATGCCAGGAACATGTAACTCACAAACCTTTGAGACTTCCCAAGCAGTGTGCCATGACATTTGCCAGTATTTCTGAGCTCCTTTTCTGGTTTGCTCTTTGGCCTGAGATCTCTGGCATTTTAAGCCCAGTTGGAAGTTGCTGCAATAAGAAGAAATGTTTGACAGTTTTGCCCTCAGTTTCCAAAAGCTGAGCATAGTATTTTTAGGTGCCTTCCTTGTTAGCAGTATTGTCATTTAATTAGTTGTTTACAAGATCTTTGGTAATTTTTGAGAGAAAGACATTGTGTTTGTGTACTCCCGTGTCATCTCTTGCCCAATCCTCCTTCTCTCTGAGGTCATTTGAGGGATAAAGGCTTACCCAGTAAAGCATCAACATATTAATTGTAGCATTGTTTATGCTATTGAAACCCCACCTCTTTCCCACTTCCTGCCTCTGAAACTTGTCTTTTCCAGAACCACAGAGTCTTTCTTAGCCAAAATAGTGGCAGAGGTGGCAAGCTGACTTCACTAACACTGAATCTTAAGACTTTTGCTTTGAGTGCCTCTTCATTTAGTTCCTGTTTGTTTGATCCTAGATGCAATCTCCTCATCAAATCATCTTGTCATTAGTTAGTAATGAAATTGACGCATGAGTAAGCTATAGAAGGAATACTTCCCTAACTAGGAGTGTGAAGGGCATATAAAAATATCTCAGAATGGCTCCCTGATTTGTTGAGGATGGTTCTTTTTATCCTGAATGTTTTTATTTCTCCTCTGCTTTTCGGGGGTTTTCTAGTTTAGTTTCTAGTGGCTTAGGTAGTGGGGTGTTTTTGGTGACAGGAAGTGCTCATTTTGTGGAGTGATAGACATGATGCTCAGTTATGCTTTGATTACTTGTAGCCCATGTCCATTAACTTACACTTACTCAAATGATTCTGTTTATTTGTATAATTCTGATATTTTTTGTTTTACTTCATCCCCTATGTTTTCTCAAGTGCCTCCAGTATCTTTCCACTATAAAGGAGAGCAGAATTCTCACATTTCAAGTGGATTAAATCCAGAGATAATGGCATATAAATTTCTTATAGATTCAAGGTCTTGTTTTTCATAAGAGAATAATTTAAAGCAAAAAACACATATTCGTGTGAGCCAGAGAATTCATGTTGACTGCTTTCCTGTTGTTTTATTGTTAAACTGTCCTGTACTTAAGATGCCTGAGTTGTAAGAAAACATTTTTTGCAATGGGCCATTTATATTTTCTGTGTCTCTGATGTGGTTTTTATTGTGGCTTATAACAGAGTTATATTCACAGGTAATGTATCCTCACATCAGTGTTACTACTTACTGCAAAGCACCTATTGCTTTATGTAGGATTTATCCCCAAAAACTTGTAACTAAATAATGCCAGAATACATGGAACAACACCAGGAGGAAGCATTTACTGGATCTGCAGGTGTATGTTTGGCTAATGTATTTGGCCCACATGAGTTTTTAGGAGGAATGCTTAAAACTATTGCCAGTTGTTAGACTGTAGTAAAGGGACAGATAGAGGCTGGTAGAAAACCAAGGGCTGGTGTTATCCTGGTTCATATCAGCTTGAATTTGTCATTTTCTACTGTAATCCTTAGACTTATTCCTCATTGCAGCCTGACCTGGGCCACACTAGATAATTAAGATCAAATTAAACATCTGTACTAGAAAACAGCAGGGGTGAGATAAAAGCACAAAATTTTAATTTGAACAGAGATCTGAAACTAACCTTGTCTTGTTGGGAGAGAGGAATTGCTTTTTTATTTCATACTGACAATTCATGAGACATAATTTTTTTTCTTTTGGTTTGAGAATCTTGAGTCTTTCCTCCCCTTTAATCTTTATCTCCTGACTATGGATACTTATAATTCTTTATTTGTATAAAATCAATAAATCAAAAAGCCCACCCCAAACCATTTTTTAATTTACAATTTAAAGGACGAACCTGAAAATACTGAAGGATAACAGAAATATTTGCTTCAATTTATAGATCTTGTTCTTTTTTTAATTTTGTATGGCCAGCTCTTGATTTCGAACATTGGCAAACCTTGTTTGGATGCTGAACAAACACTGCAAGCTCTCTTCAGGTACTTACACAAATTGATAGGAACACTGCCTGGAGCCTTCTCTTTTCCAGGCTAAACAGTCACAATTCTCTCAGCCTTTCCTCACCTGAGAGGATAATTTTTTGATTCTCATGATAATTTTTTGCCTTTTGCTAAACTCTCTCCAGTAGCTCCCTCTGTGTTTTGTACTGAAGATCCTGAAATGTGGATACAGGGCTCTAGGTATGGCCTCACCAGAGCTGAGTAGAGGGGGGGGGATCACCTCCCTTGACCTGTTCTTTGCTTCCAAAGACCTTGCTGTAGTGAAGTTTGGTGGCTGTACTTATGAATTCTTCATCAAGCCCAACATATATACTCAAATAACCCAGATCCTCATGGAAGACTCAAGGACATGCTTCAGCTATGAGTGAACCTCTCTGTCTGGAACTTGTTTGAGTGCATGCTCTTTCCCTGGACATCAACATATTTCAGTTCTCAACAATTTCCTCGGTTCTCTCAGCACTAGAGAAAAAAAAAAGTAGTATAGCTAAGTTTGTCATTGTTTTCTCCATAACTTTGTATATGGAAGAACTACATTTCAGAGCTCTGTCTCTTAATTATAGGAAGTGTTGCTAGAACACAGATGGAATCCTTGTTTTCTGTTTTCTATCCACTGTGGGAGCAATTCAGACAAAAGCCTTTTCTTAATTTATTGTGCCGTGTGAAGAAGCAACTGGCTTTTTCTGGCTGCTGAAATAACTGCTTGCAGAAGGGCTTCAATGACCCATCATTCACTATTCCTGTGCCTCAAAAAGTGGGATACAGAAACAATAAACATTTTGGTTTAGACAGCTTTCTCTCTGCTGCCACCATACGGCTCAGCACCAGTAAGCCAAGAGATTATGAACTTCAGTGTGTTTTTAGAATTGCACTGCTCTGCTTTTTCCTGTTCTTTTTTCCCCCTCTTTTGGTGCATTCTAAGACTTCCTCAGATGGTAGATATACACTGCTGATTTTTCAGTGAAAATGTTCAAGATACAAACTGTCTTGAGCAAAGGCCATGCTAGCTCTGGAGACAGGCACCATGTGTTTGACTTGCTTCCTTATCAGCCACTTTTTCTTGACTCCAGGATCTGGGAATCCCCACTCCTTCAGGCTGCCAAAGAGAACAACCTTGCTGCCATTAGGAAACTTCTCACTGACGGAACATGCGATATCTATCAGAGAGGTAACTGGGATTACTTGAAAAAAATGGTTTTCTGTGGAAGGCAAGAGCTTCCTACAGTGAGCAGCTTGTTAGCTTTTTTAAAAAATTGCATCAGCAGACTCAGATGACTTAACTCTATGTCAGCAGCTTTGCAACAAAGTGAGTTTTCCGACTTGGTTGTGCTCATGCGCTTCATGCCTGAGATCAGCTGTCACTTACAGACACCTGAAGTTTCTGCTCAGTTTTCAGATTGTGTTGAAGTGAAGGACAGAGACTGTGCACTTGTGTGGCTGTACCAAGCACTACTCAAGGGAGGACATAGCCCTCCTATAATTCCCCACCTCAATGATTCTATTTCTGCTTTTTCTTTTCTCTGCTTTTTGTGCAGTTGAACACCTTGACCATTCTCATTTTTGTCCTACTGTTTCTAGGCGCAGTGGGAGAGACTGCCCTTCATGTAGCTGCCATGTATGATAACTTGGAGGCAGCAGTGGCTCTGATGGAAGCAGCTCCTGAGCTCATCAATGAGAGGATGACATCAGAACTTTATGAAGGTAATAACACTGGGAATGAGGATGGGCAGGATTCCCTGCAGGAGGGGAGAGGAAGTGCTACTTGTACATTTGGGAAACTGGCTTATACGGTTCCTGGTTCAGTATGTTGCTGAAATGTTACATGGCAAAACCAACATGAAAATGGGTTCTGACGTTTCTTGGAAGGTGCAATTATATTAAACGTGCAAACATGCAAAGGCCTTGACCAGGGAATTGCAAGGGATTGGAAAGGGATTGCAAGGATATATATAGTTTGCTTTCTGACATACTCATTTGTAAAAAATGGGATATCTGCCTGACCTCACCTAAAAGGAGAAAAAGGAGTTATTTGGTTGAGAAAATTAGAAATGTGGCCACTGCTTTTGAGGCTAGTCTCTTACCCAGATTTTTAAAGAATGCTTCTGGTTGATTACACAGAAATTCCAGTCTGAATCTCAAAACCGATAAAATAATAATGTTAATAATGGGGTTTTTAAAATTCTAAAGCCTAGTTTGAAGGATTAGAGGAAGTCTTTGGGAGTCTTGTCTTGATCTTAATCCTAATTTCTTATTAAGGAAATCATAGTTAATCTCACAACTTTCTGTTTGCTTCCCAGAAGAGTGACATGTCTTGATTTTACCTAGGAAAAAAAAAATCTAGAGAATGCACCCTGTTGGGGTTTTTTGGCAGTTTGTAAAGTCAGTTGTAATAAATTACTGAAAATATTTAAGTAGAATCAAACCTCTGGAAAATCTCTAGCACGACCCTTTGCCCACAATGGAGATAACTTCAAAGCCAATTCCTTTAGCTGCTGTCCATTTACCATGACTGACACGTGAACTGCAGGCTGCTGATCAGCCTCAAGCTGCTTTCTTGAGAGACATGGTTTTGTTTCTGTGTCCTGCAGGGCAGACAGCTCTCCACATTGCAGCAGCCAACCAGAACACCATGTTGGTGAAGGCTTTGCTTAAGAGAGGAGCCAATGCCAGCACAGCAAGGGCCACTGGGCACTTCTTCAGGCGCAGCTCCCAGAACCTTTTCTATTTTGGTACTGCCTTAACTTCTCCCCTTGCTGCTACAGGAGGGAACCAGCGGAGTGGGAGGGGACACAGGGGAGCCTTACTTTAGTCCCCATCTAAAGTGGATAAACAGAGGCTCCTATCTCCAAGTGTCAAGACATACACCTTTTAGCGGAGAGTAACACTTCCTCTGAGCGTGTGAATGTTACGTGAAAACAAATAATACAGATTTTATAGATTTGCTTGTATGCAAATAAATACATATATTGTATAAAAAAAAATTGTAATTTAGTGTCTTCCTAGCAGCGAATTACTTGTCAACCTTCTTATGGAGCTAATCCAGTGAAAGGAACATTTCCTTTTAATGTTGTGTGGGACAGGTCTTCTTTAACCTTTCTGATTAGGATGAGAAATGGGGCAGAAAATTTACAAGTTTCCTAAAGTAACTCCTCCTTTCATATATAGCTTCATAGCATGGGTAGCTTTCCCTCAGCATGCTTCAATCTCTTCTACCTCCTGGATCCTTAATGTTGTTTCTCCCCATTCCTTTAATTTCAGGAGAACATGTTTTATCATTTGCTGCCTGTGTGGGAAATGAGGAAATTGTGCAGCTGCTCATTGAAAATGGAGCTGACATTAGAGCTCAAGATTCTCTGGGTAAGTGCTGTGGGGCTCAGTGAATTACCTGGAGTGGATCTGGACATTTTAATTCAGGCTGTCACCTGTGCATTCTTCTCTCACTAGAAACAGCTGTGGGATGAGGGATATGAGGAAAATAAAAGCCATCAGTCCATTCTTAGTCTTTGGACAGGGCTGGGCTATTCCAGATACTTCATCCAGTCTGCTTCCTTCATAGGTAACACTGTTCTTCACATCCTGGTTCTCCAACCTAATAAGACGTTTGCCTGCCACATGTACAGCCTGATACTTTCCTATGACAGGAACAAAGAGGGACCAGGGTCACTTGAACTGATTCCTAACAATGAGGGGCTTAGTCCATTCAAACTGGCTGGAGTTGAGGGCAACACTGTGGTGAGTTTGTGTGACACTGGTGCCTCTGTACAAAAGAAATGGAGACCTTGAAATAAGATCACTCAGAGCAAGGGTGTTTGTGCATGTTCTTAGTGGGTAGGAGATAGGTAACAAGATATTTTTTTTTCCAGAAGACTTCTGTAGGCCCCAAAAACCCTCTATAAGAAATTTTTTTATCCTAATGAAAGAATTGAGTCCTTAAAGAATAGATATTTTCTCCCAATTTTTGAAGCATTTGAGTTAAACAGGTATTAACAGACACATTGAGCCCAAGTAATTTTTTGAAAGGCTCACAGAAATTATTGTCTTGTTTGTCTAGATTTCATTACTTTAAATGTGACACCTGGGAGACCTCTTCAGATACCCACAGGCATTTATTCACAGACAAAATCTTAGCATTTAGTGCAAACCCTCATCCTTCCACTCACTGAAAAGACAAAGGTGGTTACTGTTTCTTCTGTAGATTCACAAGGACAGGATAATTTCCCTTGTCACACCTCTTTTCTGATGTCTTGTGGAAGAGTATTAAAACATTTTTTTCCTAATAGAAATGCAATTCCATCTGAAGTCTATTGTCAAGTAACTTTAGTAGTTTGATTGGAATTTAGAGTAAAAATAACTCATCCTTTACATCAAGCATGAGCTAATAATCAAATGGGAATCTGAAAAATTTCTTCCACTTCTTAACCTTCTGTAATTGTTCCCAAGAGATATGAGAACCACAACAGCTACCAAGTTCAAGGAAAACATGTCATAATTGAGAGTTTTGAACAACTTTATTTGTTCTTATTGCAAATACACTATATACTGGAGAGCTTCTGACATCCTTGCCTCCCTTCTTTTCTCCTCAGATGTTTCAGTACCTTATGCAGAAGCGGAAGCAGAATCTCTGGTCCTTTGGCCCCTTGAGCACTGTGCTGTATGATATCACAGAGATTGACTCCTGGGCTGAAGATCAGTCCTTCCTCGAGCTCATAGTATCCACCAAGAAGAGAGAGGTACTGCCCTGCACGCATTCTGTGTGCAGGCCATGGTGATTATAGAAAGGGAATAATGATGAGTTTGAAGGTTTAAGCTCACTGATACAATCCACAGAGCAAGGACTTTGTACCGTGACCTGCAGAGGACACATGAAGTATAGGGGTTTATTAATGGTCTGGCTACATCTGATGCTTTACATACAGTTTCTTCTGAGGTGTGAAAATTGAAGGTTATTGAAAGAGCTAGGTATGAACAAACTACAGAAAAGGGTTTTCTCTCAGCAGGCTCAAAGATACACTAAGAACCTGTAGAGTAGCTCTAGCAAGTATCTTCCTGTACCTGTGATACTGATTAATTCTCAGAATATCCCTGTGAGACAGGAGTACATTCAGAAATCCTAAACTGGAGTGCATTTAAAAACCACTTATTGCTATTATTCCCTTTGTTTAATGACAGGTTATGACTCAAAACAAAGTGGGCAAATTATCTCTGCTGTAGGCTCAAAAGCTTGTAAAGGGATTAATAGGACAGAAATAGCTGAGTGTAATGGCAAGCTTTGATAGATCTCCCTAGGACTTTCAAGGTACACAACCCTATCAGTTGTAATGACCTTAAATAATCCTAACAGGACAGGAAATGAATCAGAAGACACTTCAATTAGCACAGTTCTGCCCATCCTGTATTATTTCCACCTATCAAAATTTTAGTCAAACCTTTCTAACTAAAGTTTGTGCTTCTGGAGAGCTTTGCTGTGGAGCTGCTATGTCCGTGGAGCTCTCATTTGCTCTTAAGTGAAATCCTCTAATTTTCTATGAGTGGGGATAGATATGGAAATCCAGGGAAAAGCACTCCATGTCAAAAAATATAAAAGGCTTAGAAGTTGTCCACTTTAGAAGACTGAACCATAATTCTAAAAAGAAAGCAGAATATTGGGCCTCTCTTATCCCAAAACATTCATACAGTGCTTGCAGATCCAAGAATCCTAATTTCAGCAAATAAGATGCCCCCAAATATCAGGAGATATAATGATTTATTTTCCAGAATGCTCTTACTTACTTGCAGTTGCAATTTTTTGATGGATAACTAGTAATTATTTTTTGCAATTGATATGTTTGGCCCAAAATGTTTGCTGTCTCTCTAGAAGAATGCCTTGTGTGACTCCATCCCATCATCCCCTCCCAGTTCAATATTGGACTAGAGAAGCACCTTTAGCCCCCAGGCAGAAGCAGGTTCCTCTGGGATTAAGGGGAATGCATACACACATAGGTACTAAGATATATTTTCTGATCCTGAAGTGTTTGAAAAGTAAAAAAAAAAAAAAGATGGGAACTAAGCTACGGGAAGATTATAGTAAGCTTCAAACTTGTATTATCCCTTTGAAAATGAAATTTACTGCCCTATGCAAAGAATTCTAGAATGCTGACTTCTGCAGAAACCACAACACCCATAGGTGGATTCTCTCTCATGCAGTTTTGATCCTTTATGATATTTCATAGGCTATTCAAGAGTTTTGTTAGAATCACGTCCATTTATGGAAACATTCCTGCACTTTGTGTGCTCAGCAATTTTTGGCTGACTTACAGGAAACAGGGCATTGTAGCAAGAGAAGAAAAACATCCAGCATCTAGTAGTTTTTCTTTAAAGTAACCCAGTCACAACAATTTGACTCACATTTTCTTCTCACTTACTGCAGTGGGCCCCTAAACAACAGAAAGTAGATCTAGAAATATATAATAAAGTGTGTGGCTCAAATTCATAAGTAGTAAAGTACACCTGTCTCTCCTACTTATGCTCTGTCAGTCTTCTAGTATAAGCTGAAGGCTTGATATAGACAATTCAATTAATTATCACCCAGATAATAAGGCAGAAACTGAAAAGGCAGTATTTTTACATAAGCCATAGAGCATCAGACAAGTACAAATATCTTTTAGAAAAATGTTTCTGTTTTCTTATTTTAAAACGCCTGATACAGAAACTTGCATTGTTGCACTAACAGGAATATTCTGTCATCCTCAGTTCTATGTTCCTACACAGAGAACAAATTTATTCCAGTATTTAATATGCTTTTCTTGTACTTCCCACTGGTACTCAACAGCTGTTCTCTGCAGGATATATTTCTTTTTTCCAAAGCTCTTTATTGTCAGACTGAGCAAATCCAGTGCCCACTAGACCATTCCACTTTTGCAAAGTAAATTCAGTTTCATAATGCTGTATAGGGCAGATGAGAATAGTTTGTTAACATGCTGTCAGGAAAACTTGTGAATGCTGTTGAAACAATGCACTTTTGGCAATTAATTCCTTCTTTCTCTCTTCCTCAGGCACGCCAGATCTTGGACCTAACACCTGTGAAGGAGCTGGTGAGCCTGAAGTGGAACATGTATGGTCGTCCCTATTTCTGTTTCCTGGCCCTATTCTACATCCTCTACATGGTGTGCTTCACCATGTGCTGCGTCTACCGGCCTCTGAAACCCCGCACAGGCAACAGAACCAGCAGCAGGGACAACACAGTCTATGTCCAGAAAATGCTTCAGGTACTGTGGCTGTACGAGTCGGAGCCCCCATTGGGCAATTCCCATCTAACCTACTTAACTGGAAAGGCCAATCCTTGCCCAGTCCTCAGCTATTGCAGCTGTCCTCCTCCCTTCTTTCAGCCCGCTG
This sequence comes from Onychostruthus taczanowskii, assembly GCF_017590055.1. Lineage (NCBI taxonomy): Eukaryota > Metazoa > Chordata > Aves > Passeriformes > Passeridae > Onychostruthus > Onychostruthus taczanowskii. The sequence goes on from NW_024499574.1 coordinate 80,889, forward strand.
ACCTTTTCAGGGAGGAATAGGAGGTGTGCTCTGTTCTCCATTGCTGTGGCTGGGCTGGTTCCTCTGGCATTGCCAGGTCTACTCATGTTTATTATAAGTAACAACAGGCTTTCTTCTCCCCCATCCTCTTTCAAAATTTACTTTCACTTTATTTAAAATTTAATTTTAACTTTCATTAACTTTTTTTCTTTTTTTTCAGGAATCATATGTGGCATATGAGGATGAGCTGAGGCTGGTGGGGGAGCTGATCACAGTCATTGGAGCTGTAGTAATTTTGGTCCTTGAGGTAAGAGAAGCAGCTATACAGTTTCAAGTTTCATCAAGGCAGATTTTACTTCCTAGACAAACATGGATTTGTGCTCACTGCTTGGCAGGGCTTATTTGCTTATTCTGAGTGCTTCAACATAGGTCTATGGCAATAGACATTGCCAACAGTATCTATTAGATGAGACAGAGACTGTGGCAATGTCCTAGTAAGACTCCAGCTGCGGAAGAAGCAAGTAGAAGGATTGGTCCCACTCTCAAATACTGTCTGCAGGGTAATCCACAGTTCCTGTTAGCACCATCCATGGTCCAGCTGACTCCCAGATATTGCTTCACCCAGCACCCATAAATATTCCTGTCTTTAGGGGTGCTGGCTAAAGTGATTTCTGTGCATAAACAGAAAAGTTTGCAATTAGTTGGAGATCAGTTACTCTGTGGACTTGTAACAGGAGCCTTTCTCAACAACCCCCCCAACTTGATTTTATTATAATAGGAAATAGAAAATTGAAACCTTTTTGAGAAAACTGAAAAAAGAAGAACTGACAATAAAACAGGTCTTGTAAACAGCTTTCTGCCTATATGGGGTGCATCAGGCACAGTGTAACCAGCTGGCCAAAGGAGGTGATTGCCCCTCTGTTCTGCACTGGTGTGACCTCAGCTTGACTGCAGTGTGCAGTTTTGATTCTATGGTATGTTCCAGAAGGACAAGTCCTTCTTCCTGTGCTTAGTCAGGACTCTGGGGCTACGGCAACAACCAACACAGTGTGAATTGTAACAAACTCCTTTGATTCCCCAAGAAGGTCTTTTTTGTCTTTGTTACTGAGGCACTTCTCTGTGACAAGTCTCTCAGTCTGCCCAAGCATTCTTAGATTTTTCAGCGATCTCTGTCACATGCCAAGAAGGGTCCACCTGCCTCAACCATTCTGATTTTAAAGTAGCATAGAAATTGATCCATCAAAGGAGTTGTGGCTGACCTAAAAACCTGTGAATATTGGTGGTTGCCATGACATTTATTAGTGTTGTGGAAACTGAGTCCTTAAGGTAAGAGGATGTCTCTCTTAGATTCCAGATATCCTTAGAGTTGGAGCAGCGAAATACTTTGGACAAACAATCCTAGGAGGACCTTTCCACATAATTGTGTAAGTAGAGAACATAATAAGTCTAATAAATATATTGTCTGTCGTTTTCCCCACTCCTGTCTTTTGCCACTTCATCACAAGATGAGTCACTTCCTCAATTTTCTTTAGAGTACTCATTCTCTGGATTTATTTCTCTTAATGGCTCGGCTAATATTTCCTTTACTGAACATTTTTTCGCTGTCTCTTCTTCCTTGCAGCATCACGTATGCTTGCATGATCCTGGTGACCATGGTGATGCGCCTCACCAGCACAACGGGGGAGGTGGTGCCCATGTCCTTCGCCCTGGTGCTGGGCTGGTGCAACGTCATGTACTTCGCTCGGGGCTTCCAGATGCTTGGACCTTTCACCATCATGATCCAGAAGGTATGAGACACAAAGAAATATGGGCTGTCCTGGCACCTCTTGGCAGATAGGGAGAACTGTAAGAGTACTTTTCCCCCTCAAGACTATTTGCTTGATTTTGCATTAATGTCAAATGGACAGGTTCTTGTCTGCACACAGACAAGAATTTTCACATTCTCTGTTTAACGCGAAAGTTTTCTTTAGTCTGCTCATGGTCTTAGAATCTGGAAAAAGGTTTACCTGGAGTGGCACTGTGACTTGGTGGAACAGTTGGGCCTCATGGTGGCTCTGCCTTTGCTCTACAGATGATATTTGGAGATCTCATGCGCTTTTGCTGGCTCATGGCTGTGGTGATATTGGGTTTTGCATCAGGTGAGTCTACAAAGAGAAGATAATCATATGTTACCCCTGCCAACTGCTTTGGTATGAATTAAGAGTGTGGGTTTTGATTAAATCTCTGATTGACTTCTGAATAGATGGGAAAACTGGTGATGATATTTAGCTTCTTTTTCTCTGCGCATGGTCACCTTCCCAGTACTGACTTCTGTTCTCAAACCATGAGTTTGGTTTTCAAATCTTGCTCTTTCCAGGGTCATAGAAACTAGCATAATTCAGATAATTCCATATATTTTTAAGTCAAGGTAACATACTGCATTTATGATATTTGTCTGTGGAAAATTTGATTAACACTTTGATTTGATTAAGCTTTATCGTATCCTTACGGAGGATGAAAAAATCACTACTTTGAGAAATAAATAATCAAAGTAATTTTGGGTCATTTTATCATGGAGACAAATGTATCTAATCAGGAATTTGTCCTTGCATAGAAACACATGCAGGTCCTGCCCAGGCCATTTTTTTTTGGTCAGAATCTCTTAAAGAATTCTGTTATTCCTCCTGGAATGTAATTCCTGTTGTTAAACTCTCTTTTTTTCTCCTCATTTCTCTCTTCCAGCTTTTTACATCATCTTCCAGACAGAGAACCCTGAAAACCTTGGGCAGTTCTACAACTATCCCATGTCCTTGTTCACCACTTTTGAGCTGTTCCTCACTATCATTGATGGCCCTGCAAACTACGATGTGGATCTGCCCTTTATGTACAGCGTGGTGTACTTTGCTTTCGCCATCATTGCCACCCTCCTTATGCTCAACTTGTTAATTGCCATGATGGGTGACACCCACTGGAGAGTGGCCCACGAGCAGGATGAGCTCTGGAGAGCCCAGGTAATCTAGTTAAGGTGGGCATTCCTACCTCTTTCAAATAGCAGCTAGAAGCCCATCAGCCTTTCTTGTCCATTTCATGTCTCCCTAGAAGTTTGTTCGCTATGCATGGAATCTATTGATAAATAGAATTGGAGTTGCATCTTTTTTTTTTTTTTTTTTTTTTTTTTTTAAATCACATTTCTGTGTAAGAGCGTTAAATCATAATTATAGGGATTGAATGAGGGGGGGATAGAACACTAGGTAATGATTATAGGAAGGCCAGAAATGTCTTTTGATGCACTAAAAGTAGACGGCCTGACTGTCTTGGTCAAAAGGCAAAGAAATTCAACCAGTTCTGTAGCTAATCAAGAGGAAATCCATTTCCTCTGTTTTTCTGTGAGAAAGAAGTCAAACAAATGGTAAAATGTAGTCCTGTGGCCGCAGTGGCAAGTTCTGATGACAACTAAAATAGGTATACATGCTGTCCTCTTCTTTAGCTTTCAGTTAATTACCCTAATCATTTCCATGAGGTATAAAAGGAAAGAAACCGAACAGTGTTTTAAGACCACCATTACTTCTTCAAAACATGTCACAGTTAGACCTAAATCAGTGATTGCCTTATTTGAAATGGAGTATAGACTCTATAATTGTTTTTTCCCTTAAGGAGCTGTAATGAAGTACAGCATGGATCAGTGCTCATGAAACTAATGTTTTTGTGAGTGAGTCTGATTTTTTTTTTCTAATTCATGTGAGCATTTTCTTTTTCTCATTCCAAAGGTTGTTGCTACTACTGTGATGTTGGAGCGGAAGCTGCCGCGGTGCCTCTGGCCTCGCTCGGGAATCTGTGGGCGGGAGTTTGGGCTGGGGGACCGATGGTATCTCAGGTGAGTTCTCTCGGAGTGCGTGATGTCAGGATCCAACAAGAAGAACCCAGTGTATGGCTGTTAATGAAGAGCCTTTCCAGTGGTCTTGGGAGTGTTTGAAGTGCTGTCCTTACAGACAGACCTCAGTCTGTTTTCTGTCTGTGACTGATAGACAGACAAGCACTGTCCCCCTCAGAAAGCTCTGCTGTGCATTTCCTTGTGAAATCAGCTGATGCCTTCTCATCCAGTAGTCACATTGGACAGACCCCAGAAACTGCAGGGGTTATAAGACCTGAATTTTGCCTTCAAACTTCTTGTAATGAGTGTCACTGAACTTCACTGCTGTGCTTGGTTGACCATCCCTGTCTCTTGGATACATGAAATGGCAGAGGCAGAATCAATCTATCAGGCATTCAACAGCAATAAACATGTTATTACTTTGCAATGACTGTGTCAGGTGGCAAGGACACAGGTCCAGGATTTCAGGTTAGGCACTGAACTGAAAAACTGTCTGTAGTCTGGATAACACTAAATTCCTCATTATTTCTGATTTTAATCAATATTTTTGCTGGATGAGAAAAGAAATAATTTTTGGGCATTTGCCTTTTCTAGCTGTGCCATCTTTTGCTGATAAAGCCAGAAGGGGGAGTGGTGGCTGTATGAATCATAGAATCGTAGACTCATAGAATATCCTGAGTTGGAAGGGACCCACAAGGATCATCAAAGTCCAAACCTGCAGAAAGTCCTGGCCTTGCACAGGACTTTCTGCAGGTTTTACAGACAAACTGAGTCTTGTGGATTTTCATATTTACTGGGCAGAACAAGCAGACCTAAAGTGGTGCCAATATGCAACCCTTTCAGTCCAAGGCATGGAATATAGAAATATATTGCAAGAGCAATGTCCCAGAAATTCGCTGAGAATAATTGAGATTGCCAATTATTTACTGGATGCTGTGAGAAAAGAGTGCTGTGATTTAGTTCTGTCAAGTCACATGGGTGTTCCTTGTATATGTGTGGGATAGTAAATCAGAAGAAAATCTCTAAGTAATGTAGAGGATTGGTGGAAGTGGAGCAGTTAAATAAAAGTTCAGCAAGAGAGGAGTGACATCCTAAGGCTAGCAGCCATAGAGTATCAGAGGAGGAGAGTCAAGAACAGAGAAAATAAATGAATATATGCATATATATGAATATATGCGTATATCAAGGTCTGCCAGTTGCTTACAGGTGGCAAAATGGAAAGGGCAAATCATGACTGGGAAATGAGTGAAAGGACAAGAAACCATGGACAGACAAAGGTACTGAAGTCAATGATGAGGATGAAGGTCTAGGAGGTAACTGTGCTAGCAGCCTCTAGCATTCTGCTTATAATCAGTTTCCCGTGCAGATTTTTCTGGAATGTCTTTGTCAGTAGCTTGTTTTTTGGAGGGGTTTTGTTGATAAACTGGCACTTTTCTATTTCATTCAGTTTATATTTTCTAATCCTCTTTCAGAATTGAAGACAGGATTGACCCCAACAAGCACAAGATGATGCGGTACACAGAGGCATTTAAGGTTCAGGATAGGGATAACTATGACAAAGGTTCAGAAAAGCTGGAGACCAACGGGGACACCTTGTGCAAGAAGGAAACAGACAGAGCAATGTCTGCTCTGTCACTGTCACGGAGCACATCCAGAACTAGTTCTCACCGTGGCTGGGAGATACTGAGGCGCAACACCTTCCGCCAGCTCTGTGGAGAGGTCGGTCCTGCCGTGGACGAGGAGGTCTATGATGTCTAAAAAGCCTCTATTTTCACTCCACAATATGTGAAGTGGCCCTTTTGCCATGACAGTTGTCTTCTACAGCTGTTCATACACTCCCCATCACGCCACATGCATTCGTCAGCCTTGGAGAACTCTGCTGGTGAAGATTTTGTGAGCAGTTCGTGACATCTGGGCTATGGCAAAAGAATGCAATCTTTTCTCTCCTACTTGTAAGCATCTTTGCAATTGCACTGATATTTGCACCAAGCTGGTGGGCTTATTGAGCTGTGTGAGCACATGATCAAAAGAAGCCTGCAACGGGATTTTATCCATTTACAATGAAGTGATCACAATAAGCCCTCTTCCAGACTGTTACATAGAGTATAATCTTCCCCCCCAGTTTCACAAAATTGCAAGGCTCTCATAGCAAAGAATGACTGAAGTTCTGATGTATGATTTGACACGGAACAGAAAAAAAAACCCAAACTCCCCCAAACCCCACAAATCGTGTAACTGATCTCAGGAATGAAGGTAGTTGTTGACACTGTGATGATGGAAAAGGACTGTACCTACTCAGCTGGCATTCAGGGCCTGGCAGATTTTGCCCTCTGAAGAAAGGCAGTCTCCATTAACTGCAATTTCAACATTTCTGGCTTAGCAGGACTGTTTTGGTTTTAGTTTGGTTTGCTTTGGATTTTTTATTGGTGATGGATGTTTTTGTTTGTTTTATTTTTTTGTCACATGAATGCACTTTAAGCTTTTAAAAATATGTGATTGCTGTTCCTGAGAGGATTCTAAAGTGGGAACTTCTTTTCCAATTGAGAGAGTGTATGACCTGGTTAGGTGACTTTCAGCAGTGTAAAATTTCGGCAGAGATATATATCTCCCAAGTAAGCTAAAGTTGGTCTTTTGTTTTTTGTGGAAGAAGGTTTCTGAACCAGAGTTCCCTGACTTATAACTGAGCCATCAAGGTTAAATAGTGAGCTCCTATTTAGCACAGACAGAAATGGCAAGCAGACGTTGGATAGATGAATAAGAGCTATTGCAGAGACAGTTCAGAAACTGGCACTTGCTCTCTCTCTGTCTCTCTCTGACAGTCTAAAACTATCCAATGAACAACTGATTTGAACAGTGAACCAGTTGGATGAAAGTCTAAAGTTATCCAATGAACAACTATCAACAGTTCCCTTCCAGGCACGTGCCAGTCTGTCAGTTTATCATCTGCCTCAGGCCACATTAAGAAAAATGAAGAAATGTTCAGAGAAATGGACAGTCATTTCAGTTTCTTTTTGTATTCTCAGGAGTGTGGAGTTTCATTCCAGTAGCAGAAGTTAAGCAGAAAGCAATCCATGGTCTTAACATTTCCTTCCAATGGTACTAGTAACAGCAACTTTGTTCTTTAAGAAATTAAAGATTATTATCTAGCACTAGACTTTGAGCCAAATCACCCTGTGATAATCAAAGCAGACAATGCAAAAACTGAATCCAGTGGATTTCTGATTGTATTGAAATATCACTGCAAACCTCTCCTACACCTTCTCACTTGCAGGTGCTGTAATGAGTATCATCTTCTTTGCAATTGTGTGTATTTATTTAAATGCCCACTTTCTCTTACTTGAATTTTTTTTTTGTCCTCCAATGGAAGACAGACAGAAGGATATCACTTGTCACTCTGTATGCTTTTGAATTGACTAATGTTACTGAATTGAAGGTCTTGCCTGGTCTCAGTCACTGAAGTGCTGTCAGTCCTTCCCAAAACCTTTGGCTTTTTCACTGGAGAGCTATGGAAATGGGAGCAATGTGGTACATTAACCAGAACTGTGAAATGTTGCTCTGATTGTAGATTAATTTTATTTCATAGTGAATAGGCAATAGGAAGAAGGGGAGAACAAATGATTTCCAGGTCCTATCCCTGGCCCCAAATACAGTAGAATTTTTACTAGTTTGAAAACTGAAATACAGTTATGATGGAACCACGTGCTGTCATTTCTATGAAAGAACTCCCCCTTGTGACAAAATAATAACAATAATAATAATAATGATGATAATAATGGTAGTTTGAAGTACAAGTTGTGTAAGCCCTGGTTCTAATTTTGCATTCTTCTTCATTGTTATAAACACTGAGTAATTTGATCTTTGTAATTAAAGCAACACTTTGACACGGCAGGAGGCAGAACATAATTCAGTTACCAGTGCTAGACCTTTTTTAAATTTTGGTATCCACTCTCCAAATGCCTTATTGCATAAAATTGCATTCTGTGATCCTTAGCTTTCAAACTTCCTGCACAGAACCCCTGCAAACAGCAGCATCAGAACTGTGTGACTGATTGTCTGACTTCGGAATTGCCTAATGTAAATAGGATAGAGAATCAGAGAAGGAAGGGACCTTTAAAGGTCATGTAGCCCAGAAACTGAGCAGGCACATCTTCAATTGGATCAGGTTGCTCAAAGCCCTGTCCAACCAGACCTTGAATGTTTCCAGAGATGGTGCATCCATCACCTCTCTGGAAAACCTGTTCCAGTATTTTGCCACCTTCACTGTAAAAAGATTTCTTACTGGCTCCTATTGGAATTTGATTTCCAGTTTCCTAAAATGACTTGCATATTTTAAAAAAACCAAAAGCATGGAGAAAGACTTTGTGCAAAAGGGGACAGAATATTTTATCAATAGTAAATTGATTTCCCAGTCTTTTGTTGATGATCAATGATGCAGACCATTTTTAGAATAATTTTATTTATCTGTAGGATAAATGACTACAGAACAAAACTGGAGGTGTAGAAATTCGGCAGAGGTAATGGGCACACCAGTTGCTGGGAAGATCAAATTTAATACATAAATGTATTAATGACTACCTACCCTTCATTTGGACATAGATACATGAAGTTCATTTGGACATAGATACATGAAGTTCACCTGTGTGAATCTCAGGTGATGAAGTAATGGAGGCACTGGAATCACCTTTGAGCTGTTTCAATGCAGTCTGGGTCTGACTCAGCAAAAGCAGTGACTGCAGTCACACAGAGGCAGAGCACTTTCACTGTAATATCCTGCATGAATGTGCTGCTTCAAGATTTGCTTCTGGTTTTGAGCTTTTTGGTGTAGTTATATCCTAAAATTCTGAAACAGTATTGCTGCTCCTTGCTGTTGCAAGGTGTCTTTCCTCTCCCTCCTAACAATATTGCAATGATTTCAAAGCAGAAATTCGTCCCCTCTCTGAAAGTGCTAACCTCAAACTGTCTTCTACATTACTGAAGTTTATGATAATGTGATGAATGAATGTTTTGATCCACTTGCTTGTAGTTGAATGAAATATATTTTGCTGACAATAAAAATATGGAGTGTCTTGACTGCTTCTTTGTGTCTAAAATAACTATCAGGAGCCAATTTTTTTGTTAGCTTCTCTAGCAGCAATAATAGTCATTAGCTGACCAATTGTTTGTATTGTCACATATGGGTCCACAATAAATTTGTTTTATTAAATCTGTTGTTCCACAACAATCCACTTCAGGTATTTCTTTATACAAAGTTTGTATAATGTTCCAAATACCGATTTCTGGATTAAACTATGAACTGCCAAGGCCCTGTTTTTTAAAGTCATTGAGAGTTTAGTGAAAACTGCAGGGCAGTTCTCTTTTCTTCAGGGAAGAAGCTGTCCTTTCATGTTCATGGAATGATGCATGGTGGACAGTGAGGCAACAACTCCAATATAATACACATTTATACAGAGTTTTCTCAGGAATGCACATGAAAAACAGATACAGATAACTCAGTTTTATAATGTGCCAGTGTGTAATCATGGTTCACTGCATTTGATGTTTACACCACTCCTTAAATAATTACTGTGAGTCAAGTTGATTTTTTGAAAGCTTCCTAAATGGGAATGAAGCAATTCAACAAATACTTGGTTCATAGAGGATTAGGGTAATAATTAGAGCCATTAACTATTGATTTTAAGAATAAGGTTAACTTTATCTGTGAAATTACAGAATTTAAACCAAGCTCTCAACTGTGCACTGAGAACTCTCTGGCAAGAGTTGTGTCCTGACCTGAGAAAGCTACAATCCAAGACAAGAAACTAGTGAAGATGTAAGCAAGCATTTCTGAGCTGGGCCATATGAAAACCCTCTGGTCTTGCTACTGTTTTATGCTCAGTTGATAATTGCAAATTGTTTCCTCTCTGCTGCTCCAAAAGGAGCACACTCTACCATCAACACTCTGCATACATGAAAACCTTGTCCTTAGAACACCTTCCTACTCCTTAATCAAATGCATTGGTTGGCTGAAGTTCTCCTTTTATTGCAAAGAATTCACTGAGACTGTATGTTGGAAAGAACCAGTAGGAAAGAAAACACTGCTCTGTAAGCTCAACCAACCTACAGTACCAGAATAAATGATTCTTTATAATCTCTAGAAGTTCTAAATTAATCTAGGAACTTTAATATAAAACATCAATAAATTGAAGCTTCCAGGGTGGCAATATCTGCAACACATACTGATGAACTCTTTTAGTGGTGTAGTCAAACAGCTGTGACAGCCACTTGGCAACACTGTGCTTTGCATTGTTCTGTCTGGGTCATGGATGGAAAACTGAGGAGAAAGTTCTTGCTTCCTAGAATTCCCAAGGACATAGCAGGGTAAATAATTCATTTATTTGCGCTTCAACTAAAAGATAATAAAATGACAAGAATAGGTTTTAAGGAGGTACAAGGCAGATGCAGCTGCATCTATGCTACTTCTGCACGTGGATGTCCGTAGTGCCTCCTCTTATTGTATTTAATGACAGACATGAAACAGAATCCAATATATTCAGATGAAAGGTCTTTTCTCAAGCTTATAGTCCTGTTAATTTGCTTGGTCTCCTGGGGAAAGTGCCCTGGACTGTTAAAGCAACAGAGACTGGCTCATTGTAACATGATACTCTGGAAATACTGCTGAGATGCTTGAGAATGCTGGCATGCTTCTTCCTCCTGTGCCTCAGAGTTTGGGATGGGCCTCGCCCACTACCACTGGGAAGACTGTATGATATTCCACGTATGGAATAATCAGGAATGGATCATAGATGTCAATGTGCAAAAGGTCAGCTTCATAGCATTGTGTCAGCAGCTGGCACTGGCTGCGGACAGCCAGCACACACACATCAGGGTATTGATCTTCATGCTAAAGCAACTGACCTTTAACAAACACTGATCTCCCTGGGGTGGGGCTGGTGGAAGGAGTGGCTCACCAAATAGCAGGTGGTGATCCTAGCTGCTCTCCTGGGCTGAAAGCATAATAGTTTCTACAGACTCATGGTCTGGAGGAACCTATGCTGAAAGAATACATGTAGTCAGTCCGGGTTTTTTGGTTGTGCTAAGATCTTTAGCCACCACCTTTTCACAACCAGCTTCAAGGCTCTCCTCCTATTCTCTGTGAAGGACAAGGCTAGGATATTTTGAAATTCTTTTTACGTATGGTACCAATGCGTTTCCACCTCTCCTTCCCTTCAAAGAGGAGTTGCCAATTATGTATCTGTTCAACATTTTTCCTTCAAGATTGTTTGATGTATAGTGTTGAGCACTGTTCAGGTAAAACAAGAATAATTGAAAGTGGTTTTTGAGCATTTTTAAGATGACTTTCCAGAATCAGTAGTTGGTGAGCAGGGTGCTGGGAGAATCTGAAGCAGCATTGCCTTGGCAAACTACAAAAGCAACCACCATGGTGCTTCTCTTCTTGAGCCGTCAACACAAATGATCCAGTGTCAGAACTACCTCCTCATAATACGCAAGAGGTGACCTATTTAAAGAATTGTATGAATTCTGAAAAGTGAGGGCATTTTTGAACCATAGCACATCTGATCACAAATAACAGGAAAAGGGTAAAGTGATATAGTCAGGAACTCGGCATCTTCTTGGGAAGGTCTAGTCAAAACCCTCCAGTACTTTCCAAAGATTCGAGTCCAAAGATTCAGACATATAATTGAATCCCAAATTAATAAAATACTAAATTAATAAAATTCATTGTATTTATTTGTTCCTGTTTATGAGCCACCATCTCTCCTATTGACTGGACAGAAGATATTGATAGTATTAAATAATATTATCTAATATATCTTATTATATTATCTAATATTATCAATAATAGATATTGATATCAGTAGTAGATATTGATAATATTAAATATTGCTATTTTATTAATATTAAATAAGGTTATTATTTAGTATTAATTTAGTATTATTAAATATTGCTATTTTATTAATATTAAATAAGGTTATTATTTAGTATTAATTTAGTATTATTAAATATTGCTATTTTATTAATATTAAATAAGATTATTATTTAGTATTAATAATATTAAATAGATCCTTTAGTTTACAACAGTTATGTCTGTGTTGTTGGTCATAAGTGTTTCTGACAGCCATTTTGATGATCTATGCTATGCAGTACTTCCTCTAGGTGTATATTTTTCTTCATATTTTAAATATCTCTATATTTTTGCCTGGATTTTCTTTTGTAGGAAGGAAAGAAGAAGTTTTCTGTTTCTATCATTCTCTTTCTTCAGTACTTCAGCAGCCCCTTCCCTGAATACTTTCATATAGTTCTTTGAGTATGGGATAATCTGCCAATTTGCCTTTTAAAAGTCTTTAGTTTGGGGCCACTCCCTGACAGGAAAAGATACAATCAAAACCTTTCCTAGTTTTATTATGTTATAGACCCCCACACTGCTTTTGGGGGTTTTGCAGCTCTGCAATAAATAAGTTCCCTTCTCAGCATCACATTGTAACCTCACACTGAAACTAATGTTCACAGCCAGTTAGAAAATGAGACTTTCAAAGAAAGATATTTTCCTGGGGCTAAAATACAGAAAAAAAAAATCTCAAACCTGTGAGATATTCCTCATAGCTAACAATTCAAAGAAGCCTAAAATTTACTTGTCTGCATGGCACCTCGACCCATGCCCTGAGCTCTGTGCAAAAGGTATGAAAACTAGTACAGTCAGTATAGGCCCATAACAGAAAGTAAAGGAGCCCAATTCAAAAACCCTGAAATTAAGATAGACATAACTTCACCTGCCGTAGTACAGTACTGTACTAAAATAGTGATACCTGTGAGAACAAAGGCATAATAATTTTTTCCCCACAGCACCGAGGAACAACACTATTATTCAGAGTGACATTGCTGAAGGTCAGAAATGAGATAGATCAACAATTTACAATACAGTAAATTTCATTTTTTCAGTTTTTCTTTCTCATCTTTGCAGACCCCTAACCACTGAAATACATTTAAAGGTCTATATATATACAATCACTTTTTCAAGACATCTACACCCAAAGTCTCTTCTGTTTATGCAAAGCATATTTGCTTTTTTTAAAACTCAAGAATACAGGCTTTTACTCCTGGACTTACATTCATGGTGAAATGATGAAATGCTACATTATTATTAGAATCTTTGTTTATAGTGGTAATTGCATAGCAGATTCAAAAGCATTTTGAGAACTACAGAGTTCAGACTTGCAGAAAAGGTCAGACAATTTCCAGAGTATTTTCTGTAGGCATGCATGAAGAGTATGCAAACAAGATACAGAAGCATGTAAGATAACTGGGTACTTAAAGAAGGTTGCTTTAAATAATTTTTCCAGGGTTTCACATTATTTCATTTGACATCTGTGCTGAGTTCGGAAATTTGGGAGCTGAACACTTGTTTCACATTATTACTGTGCCAACTAATTTGGGGATTTCTTCCACACTATCTTCCATTGTCATTTAGCCATCTAGGCTTCCTGCACAATAATATATTCAGAAAATTAATTTGATATGCTGATTTTGGTTGGGATAGAGTTAGTTTCCTTCACAATAGCTTGTATGCTGGTTTGTTTTAAAATTGTGATTAAAGGAGTGTTGACAAGACAGTGATGTTCTGGTTGTTGTTGAGCAGTTCTTGTACAGTGTCAAGGTCTTTTCTTCTCACAATGCCCCACCAGCAAGGAGGTTGGGGGTGCACAAGAAGCTGGGCAGGGACACAGCTGGGACAGCTGATCCCAGCTGATGAAAAGGATATTCCATACAATGTGATGCTGTGCTCAGCAATAAAAACCAGGGGAAGAAGTAGGATGAGGGGCAGACATTTGTCTTTCCAGAAACACCCTGCTACATGTGGTTAGTGTATTTCTATTCATTTTGGTCACATCAAACACACACCCAACATACACAGAAGTGAGAATTGCTTGTTTGTAACCACTGAGCATTTTCTTCACTTGCCAACTTCAGTACGCACACAAGTAACCCTTCTGTGTTTGCATTTGCCACCTACGTGCATGTTTTGCTTTTGAGACCTGGGAAAAACCCCGTGACACATAAAAAAAGTAGTGAGCAATGGTGAGAGTCCTGTTTGACTAGTTTGGCATGCCAATAAATAAAACAGAATCTAGCAAGGACAGGAGCGTTTTTAAAAAGTGATTAAAATTAAAACAAATGCATGGAACAAATCCAGAAGTGACTAACCACTGTTCAACTTTTCTGCAAGTGATGTTCCATCCATGGTTTCGGCACTGAAAATGTAGAAGAAAAAAGTTAGAGGTTTTTAGTATGGAATACTAAATTTTGTTAGTATTTTGTTATATAGAACATAAAGCTATAAGAGAAGAAATTATTCAGTTTTCAAAGAAGCCAGGTTTGGTTAAACTTTTCATTCCTTGTTGCCATATGAGCCCAAGAACAGTTAGTGAGGGAAGCCCATGGACAGAACTGAGAATCTTCTCTCTAGCCATCTTTTTCCTGTGTTTAGGAGGAGATGCAGAGCATGGGTAGAGCAAGTTACAAATCTGTTTTGTTTGACGCAGTCTCTGTGAAGAGAAAACTGGGTCCTTAAGAGCATGAAATACTTCAGTTTGGAGGGGACATCAGGAGGTTATTTTGTCCGTGTTCCTTCTCAAAGCAGGGTCTCCTATGAGGTCTGACAAGTTTGCTCTGGGATTTCTCCAATCTGATATTGAAAGCCTCTGAGGAAAGAAACTATACAAGCCCTCCAAAATCTCTCCCAGTTCTGAACAGTCCTCATAATTAAACACCTTTTCCTTATGTCCATTTGGAACCCCTCTTGTTCTGACTTTGTCGCTTGTCTCTTGACCTCCCGCCATACACTGCTGAGTAAATTGTCTGCTGGTATAACACTCTGCTGAATATCCACAGGCAAATTAAAGCAGCGACAACCTCACTGAAAATAAGTATTTTCCCAAATGGTTTGAAGAAAGTTTAGGGGTTTTCCACTTATTACTGAGTGCAGAAAACATAAACACAGACAGTGCAATGAGTTACTGTGGCTTACTACTAACTCAATTTTACACAGTACCTGGAACAGAGTCCATGATGACTTCAGATCCTGTTAATGGAGATGGTTTTACAGGGGGAAACACCACAAACTGCTATAATAAATATTTCTTAACAATGAACAGGAAGATGCCCAGGTCCTGTTACACTTGAAGCTGAAAAAGTGCATGAAACTGATATGTATTATGACATGTAGCTCTGCTGGAGAATGTAAAAAGAAGTATTTTGTGGCAGTTAACAAAGGGAGCAATGGAAATGTTGGTGATCTGTCATGCTGGGAACCAAACCCTTTCCACTTTATTCATGCAGATGCCAGGAAGATTTCCAATATAACATCAAAGTTACACTACACTTATATTTAACTGACATGACATCTTGTCAGATCAATTCCTAAGTATCACTCAAAAAAACCCCAAAACCAAAAAACAAAAACAAAAACCAAAACCAAAAAAAAAAAAAAAAGCAAAAACCAACCAACCAAAGGAAATTAAAAATTATGAGGAAAATTATATTAAGAAAATATTTTCTTTGCATTTGAAAATAGTACTAAAAATTTTGCCCATTCTTCTGGCTGAATCATTTGCACAGGTGTTGTCTAATACTGAAGACTACCAAAAATTAATGACCCTATATTTCTGCCCATGAGACACCTTGATTTCCATCAATCTTCAACAAGACTTGCATGCAACTATCCAAAATCTGGCAGCACAGATTTTTAAAGCATTTTAAACCTGGAGGGATTCTTAGATTCCCCTGGAAATCTCATGTGCAAAACCTGATTGTCTAGATATATTCTTGGGTTGTGTTAATGGCCTTCACTTTGGGCTGATGCAGTGCTGCAACTCTTATTTTCCATATCCTGTTTGAATTTGAAGTTATATTTTCTAGACTGGCACATAACTGAGTAGCTGTCAATTATTTAAAGTTTTTCTACTAAAAAAAATTCCTTTTTGGCTCTCTCTCAAAACATAATGATAAAGAGGTCAGATACTGGGCCTCTAACATTACCCTAACTCTTCTTTATGTCAGCTCAGTAAGTCAAAATATTTGCCTCTAGAAATTGGGAACTTATGCAAAATTTTGTTTGCCAAGTCTCATAATTTTGTTACATTTTTACATTTCAGCCAACTAGAAAATGTTAAAAAAAACCCCAAACAAACCAACAAATCCAGAATTACGAGAAAAAAAGTAGTTAAAAATAACTTTGAGCAAATAAATAAGGGCACTTTTATTATCAGAACATCATGAAGTTTTCAGAGACTCTTCATTTCACTTTTGTTCACTTACTAAAAATGCAGTTTAAAATTGGCACCCATGGTGTAGTTGCTTCATTCAGGCACCACTCTGTTTGAAAACTGTCTTGTTCTCTGCAGTTCTAGCACTACCTGGGTAATTTCAGATGACTTTGTGAATGTGAAACTGGAAATGCAATAATTTTAATTGTAAAGGAAAATTTTCTGCTGAGCTCAAATCTATGCTTGAGAAAACAAATTTGGGACAATCAAGAAATTATTTTCCAATCTAGTTCATTTCATTGTGTTTCCAAAGATTGTTTTACAAGGTTAAAGTTAAACCTAAGTAAACTTTCTGATGTTATCTTTTTCTAAAATCTATAAAGAAATGTCAAAAAAGTAGCCCCTTGAAAACCTCAAGATTTGGCCAGGAATTTTGATATCATTCCAGCAGTCTGCAAGACTGGGCAAGTGATCTCCAAGCCTTGAGCCTAGAAACTGGGCTCCAAGTTGGAGGGTTAGGTGCAAGACAGCAGAAATGCAATTTTTAACTGTAAGAGAGCAACTGTAGGTTCAGATAACTGTGACTAGAACAACCAGAATTTCTCCATTCCATCTTTCTATTTTCTTGCATTCCTGCAAGTGAATTCCTGCAAGTGCTGCTTCATGTGGGAGAAGATGAAGGGTAGGAAATAAATAATGATCAGACTAGAAATAGAGATATAGAAGACAGACAGAAATAAAACAGATAAAAAAGAGAAAAGAGAAAGTGATTCCCAAAAAGTTTAGATCATGTCTGTATTTTATGCCAACGTGAAAAGAAGGAAAAGTTTCCGTACCATCATCACAGGTGGTGGTGAGTGCTCCCCCTAAAACAGCTGGACCACTGTTTGCACAGTGCAGGTGATCACAGAGCTCTGGGAATGATGAATTTTTACGCTGAACACCAAGGCATTGCCTCAGATTTCCGTCTTTCATTTCGCACGCGCGGGATGTAAGAGTTTGGTAACACCTAACTAAAATGAGTAAAACATCACAGTCTGAGGCAGAAGAAAGGAAAGACCTCCGTGGCCCACAGTCCATTTTTCCTTAATCTTGCCTTGAACAAGTGGAGCGAGTCATGGCTAGGGAGTTGTATCAGCCTTGGAGGAGTCATGAATTTCAGAGGATATTTATTCATCAGCAAGTGAAGTGAAGGTGTGTTCCACATCAGTGGCTGAACTGTCATTGAAATGGTGATAAAGGACTTGAGTTCATTTAGCCTTGGCTTAACTATGGCAGAAAGGGAAATAACTTCTCTAGACAAGCCAACAGAGTGAGAATGAGCTCCTGCTACAGACAGCAGAGCATTGCTAACTCCCAGCATTCATTCTTTCTCATCAAAGCAATGAAGAACATCTGAAATATTTTCTTTATTAACTGAAAGGACAGCTTGGAGGAATCCATTTAGAGTCTTAAGCTTGCTCCAGAGTTGTGTACATGATTTATTTTTCATTTGAGAAAACAAGAATCATTCCATCTGAAGATGTGGTTTCAATTATTCCTGTTCTTCTACTGCTATGTGGCTTCATTTTTTGCCAGTTTTCCTTTCCAGAAACTGTTTCTTCTTTCTTTTTGTCAGACAATCCACAAGACAATAGACATTGTTTCACATTGTCTATTGTCTAATAGAAAATGGTGGTCTTCCAGGCATTATCAAAAGTACCCAGTACTTAGAAAATAAAGGCACTCGTTACTCTTTCTAGCTACAACTCAATATAAGTAGGTGGAAAAGAAAGGAAAAAATCAGTGATTTGTTAGGTCCAACATTTCCCATATTACTAGAATAGAAGTGCAGATTATTTTCATTAATATATACTGAAACCCTGGCACAGCAGAGATCGAAGTGAACGGGATTAAGAGGCATTCTGAATTTTCCATTTGTGGCTGAGTTTTTCCTCATCAGCATCCTTGGCTAGCCCTTGGCTAAAATGAGCAATGAAGCTGAATCTCATGATTCTCTCCCAGCTCAGAGACTGCCAGTACATATGTGAGAAAGAGATGTTTCCCAGAGACATGTAGCAAATGTGACAGGAAGCCCTAAAACATTGTGACATGAGGATGGATCCAATACATTGCACACATCAGATTTTGCCAGGCCTTTTTCTTTTTGCTTTCTGCTTAAGGCATAAATAGAAGAAAACAACAGTCCTCAGTAACTGGTCTGCCAGACACGGTGTGAAGTATTGCTTTGCCTTAACCTTAAAAATTCTTAAAGATAAAAAGAAGATAGCAGAGGATCAGAGGGGTTAAAGGCAGATACACAATTTATGTTTCTCCCTATGAACTCAGTGACTCCAAGGAATGCAGAGATGAAAAAATCCTGCACAAGCTGAGGAAGGTAGAAGGAAAAAATAATTCTGATTTCTCATTACAGACAGAGAAGTGGCCACGAGGACATGGAATGAAACAGAAAAATGCAAGCTAGAAATCCTATTGATCATTGAGGGGGGAAAATGAGTCCTGGCTATTCCCACAGTGCTTACTGAGGACAGCAATTTCCTTACAGAACAGCAGAAAAATTAATGTTGTTGTCTAGCTAAGCATATAAAGGACTCTGAGTTTTGGCCTCATTCATATCTGTGTGCCTGTCACTTGGTGAATATTCATGTGTGCACACTGGTGTGTACGAACTCACTTTCAGCTTCTGTAACAATATTTTCCTTCAGCACTTACGAAAGGTATTCAGTCTGGTGGCAGTCTTTCAGGGATACCTTTATATCTTGATGATGCTTTTAGCTGAGTGGTGTCAGATTAAAAGCTTTTTCTCATAATAGCTGCCTAATTTACTTCATATACTGTCAAATTATAGTTGACATTTCCAGTACTTGTTCATGTTGGGCCATGTTAGCATTCAGATCTCCCTGCTTCAAAGAGAAACAACATATGAATCAAGCTTCTACTCTGAGGAAAATATGAATGCTGCAGAATAATAATGAATAAGTTGAACTGGAAAAAAAAAAAAAAGAGAAATTAAATGCATTTAGTAAATTCAATAAATTAGGACTCAGAACTGCAAAGTTAACTTTGAAGTTAAGTGTGGGAAGAAAGAGAATATAATTTGTGTTTATGTGTGTATATATATAGGTGACTGCTGACTCTGCTAGCTATTTAGAGGGTAATAGAAGAATGGAATAGAGAAGACAATGGGTTTACATTTCTGTCTTGCATACCTTTGATAGAAGTTGCTTTGTCAATGCAAAACATCTTGAAAACATTGAGCTTTTTCTCTTAACACACAACTCTTCTTCGGCATCTGTCTCTAAAGAACAATGTCAGAATTGGTAATTTTAGGCAACACATGAAGCTCATCAAAAGTCCTTTACTACAGAGCTCCTACTCCCTGGCTGTCCTGGTAAAAGCGTAAGTGGAAGCATATGCAGATGTACAATGCTGGACATATGCTCCCAATTTGTGATTGCATCTTGGCCTGTAAGACCAAATCATGCAGTCAGTTCAGCTGAAAACCTTCCTCATGTTTGGTTTCAGGAGTGTGCAACATGTAGCAGGCTTTCATCTAGCTTCCTGTCAATTTATCTTGACTGTTGGGTTGCCATTAAAATTTTACATTTCTACATCCTTAACCATGCAAAGATGTCAAAACACTTGACATATCCTATGGAGTGGGACGTAATTATTCATCCTAGCAATAGTCAAATTGAAGGAGTTGAAATGAAGAATCATTTAAAATTCCTGTACTTTAGAGGGAGCTTACTTTCAAATCAGGCACACAAGATTTGAAGACCCTTACGTGTTCAAGCTAAATACTGTCCAAAATTGCACAAGAAAATACTACTGGACCTCAACACAGAAACACAGACCTTCTATATAGCAATGTCATGTGGTCCAGTTTTACTGAGATTTTTAATTTGGCTCTTTGTGGAGAGCTCTAGAAGGAGAGGAGGATCTAGAATAAGACTGACTGGAACACTCATTAGAAATTAGCATTTCCTATACCACAGCATCTGATGGAATGCAGAAATTTGGCACTTTCCAGGAGCAGCAGGTAGGGTTAAATTTTTTAGTGGCAATTTTCCATGTTGACAATGCTTTCTTCAGCCTATAAATACCCAAATAGTTTACAAATGCCTCTTTCCCAAGGTTGTTTTTTCCCATTGGACATACAAGCAATCAGTAGTGGTGTTGTTTCTCTTTCAGACAACAACTCCGCCTGCATGGAATCTTCAGGCAATATGTCTTCTACTGTTTTCCGTAGCCAGATCTTAAGTTTTCATAATAGTAAAATTACAGATGCCACTGATGGCTAGCAGCTTCCAGATGCATGAGGCAAATGATGCTAATGATGCATAGCTAAGTGAATAAATTCCTCTGTTTAGAGCAGTGGTGTCCTAACAATGTGCTCAAGTGAGGCTGTTTCCTCCAACAGACCCTTTGTATCTGTCTTGTCTAAAGGCTCTGTGTTCGGGAAAGTGATGCAACTGAAGAACACATTAAAGTGCTTTTCCTTCATTCCTCATACACAGGTGATGTCAGTGTTTGCTAATATCATTATATTTAGAGCTTGTTTTCAAGCTGGGAGGTATGTTAGCCTATTGTTTTGTTAGTGCAGAGAGGTGAAAGAGTCAGTGGTGCTAAATTATACATACGGTGTGCCAGGAAGGGTCATGGAGGTTGATTCCTCACTGTAACTAGACTGTAGTACCATATAGTCCTGGTCACAAACTTATCAAACTTTAAATTAATCACACAAACCCTAAAAAATAAGGAAGTCTCATGAACAAATGCAGGATCATGGAAAGCATACAAACAATGGCAACAGAAACCAGGCAGAAGTCTGTACAGGAGGCCATCTGCTTGATTCCAAGTAAAACTGCTCAGTTAATTTCTGACATCAGGCAGTAGATTTCCCTTAACTTTCATCACGTATTAGGAAACTGCTCAATGTCAGGTTTTCTCAATGGTCCATAGTGGGAGGCTGCTCCAGGTAGGAATTCAGCCTGCTTTGAGTGCCTCTCGCAGTTACAGAGCGAACTTGTTTGCTCTCTGACTACTGACACTGATGCCTTCCACTTATATTGGATGCCTGCCCCTGCAGTGTTATGCTTCAAGGAAATTTATTTTCTGAGCACTCGCTTAGCAGGACATCCCTGTGATAAGATTTTTCTTACTTTCTAAACATGCATGTGTCACTTTCCTAAATTAATAATGACTGCAGGCTAGCGATTTGTATGACCTCTGAAAGCAGAAATAATTAGAGGTACACATTTTGACTTTGATTTCTCTGCAAGTAGTCTACTTTTTAACAGCAATTTTACCTCCTTGGAAGCCTTTTCTTTATTGTGGTAAATATTTAGACAGCTGCATTTGAATCAGAGCTACAACATTGAGATCCTGCATAAAACTTAACATTTCATGGTTTCCTTTCAATTTCCCTTTAAGGGAGATTTATTGTGTTTCCCCTTTTTTAAATGGAAGAACAACACACCTGAATAGGTGACATCTTTGAGATTCCAGTGGAAGTCTCCATTTGTTTCATATTTGCGCTTCAGATACATTGTAGTTACAGAATTCAAAAGGAATTCAACCCTATTTCTTGCCCCAGTGTCACTTTGGAGATCTGCCATCTGCTTTGACCCCAGTAGCCTGGTGTGCAGTATGAACTGAATGCTTCCAGGGCTCAGCGTTAGGGCTGCTTTTCAATCACAAATCCAGAAGGGATTTTTAACATGTCAAGAACACTTACTGGGAACTGCTGGACCTGTGGTAGCTCAGTTCTAACTCAGAACATTTTTGCACAAGTATGAGGGTATTATTTACTGCAAGTAACCCTCCCTCCAAATGAGATCAAAAATTTCTAATACTTTAGAACCAGCTCCCTAAAGACTAAATGAGAGGCTGTAGTTACAGTGATTTTCAGGATTAATATTATTCTTGGTTTGTTTGTTGGGTCTCCTTTTCTTTTCTTCTCTTTTCTTCTCTTTTCTTTTCTTCAGAATTTTGTAGTTCTTCTACTTCTGATTTTTTTTCTGGTCTGTTTCTTCAGTTCTGTTTAATCACTAACCATTTTCCCCTTTCTGGAGATCTTTTGCTTTCTTTCTTCCATCAAAATCTCTCCATCATTCCTATATTTTTCATTATCCCATCTTTCTTTCCTTATCCTCAGCTAAATATGAGAATGCTGCTTTAGGTTGTTCTCCTCATCTTCTACTTCAGAAAATAGCAGGAGATGCAAAGGTAACCAGGATTATCAATATGGCCAGGACTTCACACCTTTTGGGAACCTGGCCCCACTGACCTTCAGTGATGTAACTGAACTGTTGAACATGGTGCTGAGAGATAGTGCTTGAATTCTCCAGAGAAGGATTTGTGAATATCACCTTCCCCACTACATTGTTATTCCTGGAACACTTTCTTTGTCAAGAAGAGTTTGCTTACTTGAGGTATTTCTTATTTCCATGCTTTAAAAATGTCAGCAAGCCTGTCAGGGAGGAGATCCATTATCATATAATTCTGAAAACCACCACAATTGAGTATATTTAACTGTTTTCATATCTGTCATACTTTACAAGGCTTTATTTTATAGGATGGAGAACATGAAGCAAGATTTCTTGCCTCGTAGGCCTCAGGTTAAATTTGTAAAATTACACTTAATGTGGAGCTAGACATTTTTAATTTTCATATAAAAAGGTTGAGTCAGAGACCAAAGAGTAGATTATAAATAAGAAGTTCTGTGTATGCTCCATATTTAGGGTTTGCTTCCCAAAGCTGAATTGCACTTGAAAATATTTGAACAAGAAAATAATAAAATCAATGTCCTCAAATTTTGTTTAAAAAGTCTGGGAGGAGGGACACAAAGATGATCAGAGGGACGGAGCACCTCTTCTATGAAAAGGGGTTGAGAGAGCTGGGGATGTTCAACCTGGACGAAAAAAAAAAGATCCAGGGAGACCTCATTACAGCCTTTTAGTACTGAAAGCCTGTGAAAAAAAAACCATGAGTCACCTTCTACACAGGCAGATAATGACAGGACAGGGGGGATGGTTTTAAATTAAAAAAGAGGTACTTAGATTAAACCTTAGGAAGAAATTCTTTACTGTGAAGTGTTAAGGCACAGGAGCAGGTTTCCCAGAGAGATTGTGGATTCCCCATCCCTGGGAGCATTCAAGGCCAGGTTGAATGGAGTTTTGAGCACCTGGTCTATTTTGAGGTGTCCCTGCCCATGGCAGGGGGTTTGGAACTGGATGATCCTTACGATCTTTTCCAACCCAAACCACTCTATGACTTTATGATTCTATGAAATACCAAATTTTTTTGCTCTTGGCTGCGTTATGAAGGGAAGGGAGAAAATGGAAATGCAGGGATGAATCTTCATTTAAAGTTAGCTGACTCATGATGAAATCCTAATTGAGAGAAAGTTCTTGCTAGTGTGTTAAGAGATAGGACCATAGCCCACTTAGGCTTAAACATGCATTGCTAAAGCCAGGGCAAAGTGTAACCTTCCTACCCCCTGCAATAGTTCATCACAGCAAATTCCATATGTAAATAATTCTCCTTCTTTGCTGTGCACAATAACTCTTTAGCATTTCCTACCTCTCTTGCCTATGGAGAGCTGAAAATACTAAGAACATAAAGGTAATTTACCATAGTAGTATTTGTGATTATCATTGAAGATTGGGAGCTAATTGGTCACGCTAAGACAAATAAAATTTAGTGTTATTGCTCCCATTTTGTATAAGATGGAATTGAGATATAGAGCTGAGCTGCCCAAGGAAATACCTGTACTTGGCAGCACAGCTGCTGTCACATTAATCTCACTTTAGTATACACCTGAGATAAATACAATGGTGTGGTAGGAAAAAGAAACATCTTTTCCTCAATCCATCCTACTGGTTATATACAATCCGCTGTGGATGGGCTCAGATCAACTTCAGGGCATGCAGCCATCCAGAGGGACCTCAGCACGCTGGAGAAATAGGCTGACAGGATCTTCATAAAGTCCAACCAGGGAAAGTGCCACGTCCTGCACCTGGGATGGCATGGGAGGAGCAATCCCATGCACCAAGATGTCCTGGGGGCCAGCAGCTGGGAAGCAGCTCTGCAGAAAAGGACCTTGAGGTTCTGTTGGACACCAGGTTGTCCTTGAGCCAGCAATGTGCCCTTGCCACAAAAAGGTTGCATGAGACAAGGTGTTACCAGCAGGTCAAGGGAGATGATCTGTCCCCTCTACTCGGCTCTGGCAAGGCCACACTTTGAATTCTGCGACCAACTTTGGACTCCCCAGTACAAATGGATGTACTGGAGAGAGTCCTGCAAAGGGACATGAAAATAATTAAGGGACAGGAGCATCCCTTGTACAAAGAGAGGCTGAGATAGCTGGGACTTTTCAGGCTGGAGAAGACAAGGCTTTGGAGGGGATCCATCAATCTGCACAAATATCCGAGGAAAGGATGCAAAGGGGACAGAGTCAGGGTCTTTCCAGTGGCACCCAGCAACAGGACAAGAGGCAGCAGGCACAATCTGGAACCCAGGAGGCTCTGATTGAACTTCAGGAAATAGACATTTCTGAGTAAAGATAATGGGCCAATTCTTCAAAGGATTGTTAGGGAGTGAGAGAGTTTGTTTTGAGTGGGCAGGGCAGGATTTTACCACTTCTAGGCCTTTTCCTGGTCAAAAGTCAGACCCTTGATATTTAATTGCTTTTCAAGGGACTGTTCTTCAGCTAAGAGGATTAAACCAAATTGTGTTTGTCTGATATTTCTCTTAAGTGGTCCTGAGAACAAGCATCATTTCTTCCCTAAAGGACAGGCTGGTCACAACCATCAACAGAACAGTGAAACATAAGTTAGGTTTGCTTGTGTGAACACACGTCCCTAGCTACCCTGAACCTGAACTTATCAAGACCCTCACTGAGGGTCCTGACAGGCAGCTATACAATTCTGAGTTACAGAGATTCCTCTTGCCCCTTCATTCGTTTCTTTGGACAAAGACAGACCTCTCATCCTGACTGCCCCCGATGCCAGGAGGCAACAGAGGTTTATGTTCCAAGTCACTAAGGTTCTCACACTCATATGCAGCTCCCTCCCACCAGGCAATTCCTTTGTGGGCAAAGAATCAGTCTTATGTCCACAGGGGTAGTGAGACTCTCTGAGTTCATTTGGTTTATCCTCATGCACTTCAGCAGACCGACTGCACCCAGACACCTCACTCAAGCAAGCCTGCCAAACCTTCGGCAGATTACAATCATTCCAACTCATTCTTTACAAATCTAAACGACTTTTCTTTGATCTCTGGTCATGATTAGAGAATGAAGCTGCTGTCCTTGGTTTAATGTGACAGCCAGATGATGCTGTGGCTTTGCTATGTCTTTTTAGCAAGAGACCTGTAACCTAACTGAACTTCACACATCAGTTTTGGGTTGGTGTGCTTGGCATGCTCCTTCAGTTGAGTAGCACGAGAGACATGAAACAACGGCCTGATTCCTGGGCCCTCACATGTTTTTTTTTATTGCCAATGTAGCACGATCAAATTTTCATTCAGGGATTATTAAGTCGGCATAACAGGAATCAGCACTAAAGAGATCTTATGAAGGTGGCTCCTTTTCAGTCCCTCTGCTGATATACTTTTGTTTTGATGGTTCAAATGGGGAAAAAGAACATCTTAAGGTAGCTGAAGGCCATGGGCAGCTGTTACTCAGGGCTGGGTTTTAAGCATGCGCAGATGGGATGGCTATTGTCAGAAAGAGACACAGGAGAGAACTTTGCCTGGGAGTTTAAAGCAAAAGAGCTTCAAGAAAACCTTCATGTTCTCCTGTCACCAATATCATTCCTGCTTCTGCAGATAGGGACAAAATATGCCTGAAAGAGAAAGAAAGTGAAATGAAGTGGAGGTAAATTGGAACCCCTGACAGTATTTGGTACTCTTCTTGTAAATCTGCTGTTTATCTTTGAAATCTACTGTTGCAAATATGTTCTGGAAGTCCTGTGTGGAGTACAAACAAGACTGTGGGAAGCACAGTAGATTTCTTACAACCTCTGAAGAAAGCTGCCCCTTTTTTAAAGAGGAAGTAGTTTGGGAAAGGGGTGTGTGCTTGCTGTCTTTCACTCAGCAACTCTCCAGCAGCCTGTCTCTCCCTGAAACTCAGCCAAGTTGCATCCTTAGCCAAGTGTTGCAATTCCCTGCCAGTCTTCTGCACCAACATTTCCTGCAGAAGCATGATTCCCACTCAGTTAGTCTTACTTCAGGTGGGGTAGCCTTATCCCAGGTGTGCCATTTGCTCATGAGAAGGAAAAAGAGATGGAGGTGATGGTTGAAGTTCAGCTGAGGACGGCACAGAACCATGGAGATGGCCCTGCCTAAGTATCATGTGTTGCTCTGGAGCTCTTTTTAGACACTTTACAGGGTGACAGGACTCAGGTCAGATGTCTGGATGAAATCAACCTAATGCAGCAAAAAATGTATGTATAAGGCTTGCTGTACCTTTCTGCATTTTACTTCAATTTTTTGTGGGTTTTTGGGGTTTTTCTTTTTAGTGTGCTATCCCCACCTGATATTTACCTGTTTTCTGCCCTAAACTTGCTGTGCTGAGAAAGCTTGGAAAGAATTTTTTCCTTTCGTATGTCATTGGGTGTTAAGAAATGGGCATTCCAAAGATGCTAAAAGCAAACTAAAGGATACTACAGCTCAATGTCATTGGTACTTTGGCAACAGAAAATTCAGCAGCTCCCAATTGTGAGGGAAAGCACAACAGAGATCATAGGAATCCCCTGTCATCATTAATAGTTTGTGGTCTTGAGGGAGCCATACTGTGAACTTTGGCCCAATTGCAACCAGAAATTTGGTGTGTCACACCCATGATTATCACATATCATCTCTGTCTCTTCTCTGCTGAAATGTTTATGAAGAGGGACAAATTTTTAAAGCATTTAAAAATTGTGTGACTGTGGAGAAGAGTAAAACAAAGATTACAGAAAAGTTCCATCATGCCCATGTAAGGTCCTAGGGGAAGAAAGTCAGCCAATGAAAAGCTGTATTGGCCTTACAGTGAGGCTGAATTTGTGTGGCCACAGTTAGATGAGGTTATGTGCTTTGGGTGCCAGTGGCAGCAGAAGTCTTCTCCCTGTGTCCCAACCCACCTACATTCACTCATCACCTTCCTTGTGCCAGCACTAATGCTAATGTTGCTGTGCTGCAAGCTGATGAAGAGATGTGGGCTTGTTGCAGAAAAGAAACCTGAGAAAAAAAAATCTGTTTCCAGCTGGATGTGCTCTTGATGTGTTGTTGTGAGCTAACATGAATTAACCTCAGCACAAGGAGGTACAGATGACTGCACACCTGGGGCACAGACAAGGGTGAGGCTGAGCCCTCCTGGTCTGCCTACCCCATCCCAGCAGTGTGCTGTTGCATCCCAAGACACAACACATCCCACTCCTGGTCCATCTGGCTCTGCTGCCAGGCTTTTGGCATTCTTTTCTGGCAGTGGCATCCTGTGAGGTGGTGGGAATAGCCAAGCAATTTTAAATTAGGCTGCAAAGGGACTACCACTGCAGTCTGCTTGGTGAATGGGCACTAAACTTGTTCCTTTGAACTTTAGCTATCTGAGAAGTATCTCATCCTTAATTGCGGGGAGCTGCACATAACAATTACCATTGTGACTAATTTTCAGGATCCATAGCACAGGGGCCACAGCATCTGTGTTTCTGAAACAGCACTTAGGAGAGAGAGGGGATGACCAAGGTGAGCTGTTGGGTGCTCAGAACTCAACCAGAGGGGAAAAAAACTCCAACTATTGTCAGGATTAAAAAAATTCACAATCCTAACATAGTACCTGCTGTGGACCCCGTTCTTGCAAGGTATTTGGGGAAACTGAGTACTGCAGTGTGGGTGATCATTTCCTGTGGGTGGCCAAACAGGTGAATCACAGGACTGGCTCGATCAGCTATTTATTCTATTAAGTCTTAGGGTGTGCAGAGTGTAATTGTATCTGGCTTAATCATGGTCAAGGCTTGCACCCGAGGAGCTCATGAACATGGAGGCAGTAAAACTTGGCTTGAGAACTGAAGTCCAGAGGGCCAGTAATTAGTAACCAGAAGGTTAGCAACTGGAAACCTTTCCTCTAAGCCCTCCTACTCTATTACCAATTAATGCCACTGAATTAATGAACTGTTCAAAGCAAATAATGAAATTAATGGAATGTGTCTGAAAAGTGGAAAGGGGTGGGATGTTAGAATACTCCCATTGTTAGCAACTTCATTTTTTAAATTTTGGTCTATTTAAGAGTAGGAAGAAAATAACAATGGGAATATTGTAATGCTCAGGGCTGGAAGCAGCCACAAGCTGAATGAGAGAAGTGAACAGTTACAGAGCCAACATCCTCCAGAAAATTTTCTTCTCTCCCAGTCTGTAAAGGAGTTCATTCAGCCTTGGTTATCATATCTTAATAAATGATGTGAATGTAAGAATGGACACAAAAACTTATTTAGAGCATAAAGAAAATATGATATGTGACAGTGTTTAAATTGTTTGGTTTAGGAAGATTAGAAACTGGGTGTGTACATAGAGGGAACATTTTCTAAAACAATAAATGAGAAGGAATAGATGATCCTGTTCATCACACAGTGGAAGAAATCAGAGAAATTGTCAACAAAACCAAAATTTGCTTTACATAAGAAATGCAATTTGCTTCTAGAACTGTAAGTTTTCTACAGTGAAAAAATTAAAATGCAGGACATCTAGACCTTGGGCTTTTTCTTTGTTTTGTTCAGAGTGTGGTTTTTGTTTGTTTGTTTGTTGTTTGTTTTTTTTTGTTTGTTTGTTTGTTTGGTTTTTTTTGGTAGATTATGTTCATACCAATGTCCAGCAGCATGAATCTCCTGTATGCAGTGGGAGATGCAAGAGACCTGTTGAACAGCATTCTCCAGGCAAAGCTCTGCCAGGAAAGGGACAGTTAAATGTCCTGCAGATTCTCCCATCATCGCTGCTGTTATGTGGTGCTGCACAGGGCACCACTCCCCAACAAGCACACTTCTGCCTTATATTCCTGAGTGTATATGTAAGTTATACCCACAAAGGGATCTGATCCTGCTGTTGTAATTTGTGAAGCCTCTGTCATCTTTCTGCACTGTACATGTCACTGGGCATTCTCTGGCAGGGCACTGAGTGAGCTGCCATTGTGTCACACTACGGCCAAGGCCATGTTACCTCAGTTTCAAAAAATAAGAAAGGAAAGCATCATGTAATCTTGAAATTCAATTGCAGCGAATGGCCTTGGATAACGTGAACTACCTCTCCTTATTTTCAACCTTATAACCTCATGTCCCCCAGCAGGTCTGTGTTAATTGAAAACTTTGACTATATCTTAAGGAGTAATATATTGTAATTCTTGCATGCATTAAGAATAGGATTAGGTCGATTTGCCCCAGGATTTCATTCATTTAAATTATCATATATATTTTGATTATTCATTTTCAAATTATTAAGTACCATTACATTATGCATATATCATCAGAACATGCATAGTATTTTTTTCAACAATACCTGCATTCCTGGTGTAGGAAAGGCCAAGTGCTATCAGTTCATGTTTCACCAAAGTTGTTTATTCAGATATCTAAAAAGCACCCCACTGTCCAGCAGGAACTGGAATTTCATGTAGAACTGTCTGGGACATTCTTCTAGATGATTACATAGATAACATGCCAAGGAATGCAGCACTGCTAATAGGGTATTAGGAAAGTAGTCATTACCATAAATGACTGTATTTTTAAGAGTGACTTTTTCTAACAGGTTTATCTAAAGAGTTATTATGTAACACAAACAGCCCACAGCCGTTGCATTTTTATGAGGCAAATCCTACTCTCAGTGACACTGTCCAAACTCATTGACCTCAGTTAGCCCGTTCAAGTGGCTCCAAGAACAGATGACCTTTTGGCCAGCATTCACCTCCTCTTCTGCTGTCTCATAGGCTACACAAACAGTTTAAAGGTTTATTTCATGTTTGGAGTACAGTTTAATTTTCTTTTAAAATTAGAATAGAATAATTCTTGTTGGAAGATCCCTTTGGCAATCATCAAGACCAAGCTTAACCAAAAGTTAAAGCAGGTTATTAAGGGCATTGTCCAAATGATTCTCAAACTGACAGGCTTGTGGCATTCACCCCCTCTCCAGGAAGCCTGTCTAGAGGGATGCAGTGAGAAATGGCACTGAAAGTCTTACTGCAATCCAGAAAACCTTCACTGACTGTCTTTCCTTCACCCACTAGGCAGCTGATGTCACAGCAGAAAGCCATCAGATTAGTCAGGACTTTCCCTTTAACTGTGCCTGATGATTTCATTGTTTCATTGCTCTCTAAATGCCTTTCAATAGCATCCAATATGATCTTCTCCATAATTTTCCAGGTGCTGAGGTTAGAGCAACAGCTCTGTAATTTCCTAGATCTTCATTCTTTACATTGGAATAATGTAAACTAGCTTTCAGCTTCCAGTCAGGAAAGAATTCCCCAGACTCTCAAGGCCTGTGATAGATGATTTCAGCAGCTGAACAGACCTGTAAACTGAACTGTTAAGTTTAGTACTGTCTCTTTTTTGGAAGAGAACTCTAATCTAGTAAGGAAAGATCGTAAATATTATTTAGAATTCGGCAAGATTTAAATTTTCATGACCGTAGTAGAGGGATATTTGGAATTGCTCCTTAAAATTGGTTTAATCGAAGAAATCTAAAATTAGGTGCAATAATTTTAGTGATTTTAAACTTATACTGACTGTAAGTTTTCTAACCCAGTATACCATCTTTACTGATACCTGTGCTACATGGTTCTGAAGAAGGTAAAAGCACTCACACTTAACACCTTGAAAAATAATTTATTCACTGTTAGCTTTTGTTTTGAAACAAAGGCTGTGTTTTGAAGGTTTACTTGATTGTCCCTAAAGTATTGTCCCACATTTATTATTTTCAATAATACACTGAATATAACCTGTTGGCAATTCTGATTCTGTTAAAAAGCAAGCAGATATGATCTGCCTTGTTACTTGTTCCTTAGGAGAGGAAAAAATGAAGTAACCAGTTGTCCATGAAGCAAATTTGGCTAAAATAGCCACTATAGGATGCTCTGTTTGGCACTTATTCCTGAAGGACTCCTGGTGATGCAATGCTACCTTTTCCTACAAAACTGTGTACACCTCCAAAACACAATATTCATTTATATCTGTGAAAAAGATCCATGCTTTCTTGGGATAGAATAGCTGCTACATAAGAGTTTACTAAGACAGTAATTCTAAGAAAGGTACTTCTTAAATTACATGTAGGTATGGAGAAGCAAGGCAAGGAAAGCAGCAAGAGGAGAAAGGGTGTAGACAGGTTTGCTTAATTTCATGCCAGCTGAGTCCCCACAGCAAGTCCAGAGTGATGAATAGAAAGGCTAACAGGAGACATTAATACATAAAGAGATTATGTGTTTTGATCAGAAACAGATGTGCTGAAATGAGACTTGAGAAAGGGCTGCTAGCATTTACATCTTGGGTAAGACACACCAACATCAGTCAGTGTATGTTGGAATTGTTCCTGATTAGAAACTGTATGGACTTGGCAGGATCACTTTCCAGAGAACACCTACTACTGCAAGCAATGGCAATGTTAGAGAGACACCTCTAGTCTTTTTTGTTATGAAAATGGTGTTATTGTAAATGCAAAAACTATAAGGAAGTTTCTTTATTCATTTAGACCAACAGAACAATTTTTGATGGAGGTCTTTATTTCACTAATAGGAAACTTCAGGTATATATTTAAACTCTTTAAAAACAGATATATTTTACCTATGTATTATTGTTGTTCATATTGTGAACTCTGCAAATTTTTTAAGTTCTGCTCTCTGAAAGGAAGTATAACTATAAAATTTTCTGTAGTACAGACTTCTGTCGTCCTACTTTTGTTTTTGTTTTGTTGTGATTACCTATATGCAAGCCTTTAACTTCCAGGAGAGTTGCAACTAGCTTGACATCTATAAGCGACCTATTCTGTGAATTCTTGGAAGTATTGACAGAAATTCCATTTGAGTAGCAGCTGGGATGCATCCAAGGATTCTCTGCTAAAACCCCTCCCCCCCCCC